>NW_004444036.1:8495474-8506611 GCF_000243295.1 Trichechus manatus latirostris
GGCTAGGCCATGATTCCTGGTACTGTGTGATTTTCCTGTATGAGGTAAACCTGCCTCTATGATGTTAATGAAGGGAGGATGGGTGGCAGTTGTGTTAGTAAGGCAGGACCTGATCTACAACACTGGATTGTGTCCTGAGGCAATCTGTTGAGATATAAAGGACAGAAGTGAGCAGTGAAGACAGGCGGACTTCATACCATCAAGAAAGCAGTGCCGGGAGCAGAGCGCGTCCTCTGGACCAGGGTCCCTGCGCAGAGAAGCTCCTAGTCCGGGGAAACACCAAAGAGAAGAAGGCTGACAGAAAGACGACTTCCCCTGGTGCTGACGCCCTGAATTTGGACTTTCAGCCTACCTTACTGTGAAGAAATAAATTTCTCTTTGTTAAAGCAAAAAAAAAAAAGTTCATTAAAAAAAATCTCAAGAGCCACTAATTGCTACATTCAGTGGTTACATCTTAGGCTCCTTTTCCTCTGGATCCTTCTGCAGCATGACTTACTCCCTGGGCTCATCACTCTCCACTTCACGACACCATTCTCCTGATCCTCTTCCTATTCTTGGACTGCTCATTTCTCAGTTTCCATGACTGCATTTTTCTTGAGCTACTCCTTAAACATTGGTGTTCCCCAGGGTTCTGTTCTTTCCCTTTTTTCATCTAAACACTGTGCTCTCCCTAAATGATCTTATCTAAACCCATGGTTTCTACTAAGACCAACTTCTACCAATACTTTGACAATCTCTATCCAACTTTCTATCCTTACTCCAGTCCTGCATGTATCAAATTGTTATTATCAGACAGTTCTTCTAGATGCCCCAACGGGATTTCAAAATAATGACTCGTAATTCTACCCTTCCCCAACCAGCTCTCACTTTTGTATTCCCCATCTCATCAAGAGGCATTCTAGGTGCCTCCTTCTCCCTATTTGTCCCTAACCTGCCTTTAAGTCCTACTGATTATGCCACACAATATGTTTGCTTATCAGGAAAGTATGCATAACGCCAAATTAATACCAAATACCAAATTTATTAGTATTCATTAATTAAAAGCTATATACTTTCATTTTGGAAAAGTGGAACACAAGAAGGCTGTGTATAATGTGGCAAATAAATATAAAATCTATTTTAGACACTATAATCAATGCTTGGCAGAACTATTTTACTAACGCATTCAAGATCAAAGTAAGCTATCAGTTTTGTCTTATCTGTTTTTTTAATTGTACTTTAGATGAAGGTTTACAGAGCAAATTAGTTTCTCATTAAAAAGTACACATTGTTTTGGGACACTGGTTGTCAACCCCACAACATGTCAACACTCTCCCCTTCTCAACCTTGGGTTCCCCATTACCGGCTTTCCTATCCCCTCCTGCCTTCTCGTCCTTGCCCCTGGGCTGGTGTGCCCATTTAGTTTCGTTTTGTTTTATGGGCCTGTCTAATCTTTGGCTGAAGGGTAAACCTCAGGAGCGACTTCAGCACTGAGTTAAAAGGGTGTCTGGGGGACATACTCTCGGGGTTTCTCCAGTCTCTGTCAGGCCAGTAAGTCTGGTCTTACTTTGTGAGTTAGAATTTTGTTCTACATTTTTCTCCTGCTCTGTCTGGGATCCTCTATCGTGATCCCTGTCAGAGCAGTCGGTGGAGGTAGCTGGGCACCATCTAGCTGTATGGACTCAGTCTGGTGGAGGCTGAGGTAGTCCTGGTCCATTAGTCCTTTGGACTAACCTTTCCCTTTTGTCTTTGGTTTTTTTCCTTCTCCCTTGCTCCAGATGAAGTGGAAGCAGTGGAGTATCTTAGATGGCCGCTCACAAGCTTTTAAGACCCCAGACGCTACTCACCGAAGTAGGATGTAGAACATTTTCTTTATAAATTGTTATGCCAATTGAGCTAGATGTCCCCCAAGACCATGGTCCCTGGCCCTCAGCCCAGTAATTCAGTCCCTCAGGGAGTATGGATGTGTCTATGAAGCTTCCATGACTTTGCCTTGGTCAAGTTGTGCCGACTTCCCCTATCTGAGTTATTTTTAAAGATAAAATTAATGAGCTTAGAATTTTCTAAGTGATATAAGGCATATGTACACAAATACATACTGGGAACAAAAGAAAGATCATACAGTGTTGTGTTCTGATTAATCAAACATTCTTGCTAGTAGAGGCCTATCAATAGTAGACTAATTATCAATTTTCAAAATAATTAGAATTAATAAACACAGCAAATTAAACTGAATTAAAAACTTGATTATTTCATTTTCTTTCTCAGGGTCACTATGGACACCAATTATTACTCTGTCAAGATGTACTGGTCACATTTAATGGAGATTTAATAATAGAAGACTAGATATTAGCATTCATATACTTGAGAATAGGCTGCTTTGTGTTTAATTAATCTGTTACTCTAACAATGCCTAAAACACCATATATTTCACTTCTTGTCAAAGTAACCCTCTCCATTCAACAGTTATCACTATCTGACAATGTCTCAGAGAGCTAATATTCACCTGTCTGAAAAAATATGCCATCTAAACAGATACTAGGCTTTCAAAAAAAAAAAACAACCCAGGTTCCAGATACTTACTATATTGGAAACATCACAGGGCAAAAAAGCAGGGGAGAAAAAAAGAGAGAGAGAGAGAGAGAGAAGGATTGATAAACTGTAAGTCAACAGACCCCAAACTAAAGGCAGTACCCAGTCCACTGAGGTAGATTCCTAGCAGGCAGGATTCTTCGTGATCCCGTCCCTGGTCACACACAGTCAGACTGAGGTGGGAAATATGAATCAAGATGAACAGCCTTTTGTTAAAAATTTAGAAACAGGGAGGGAAGAGAGGAAGACAGGGAGAAAGAGAGGACGTATGTATGACTACAACATGATGACGAGCAGCTGTAGGCACCAACTTCTGCCTGCCATGGGAGCGGAGTAGCAGAGGGTTAAAGCAAACAGGCAGAAGTCAAGATGAGAAGACAGGGAGGGCTCCCTAAGGCTTCATTTTTCCAGGCCTTAGGCCTAGGTCTAATCCTGCCCTTGGGTTCTGAGAGAAATCCTTACATTCTTCCAATAAATTCCCCCTTTTACTTCCTTAGGTTGTTTTTCGTACTTAAAACCAAACCAAAAAAAACCTGTTGCCGTGGAGTCGATTCCGACTCACAGAAATATCTATACTTTAATTAGGTTATTCAAACTTTCTTGGCCTTATCTCTGCATCTGTAAAATGAAGGCATTAGACATGATTATCTCTAAAATTTCTTTTAGTCATAGAATTCTCATTAATTCTCCTATTCTTTATCTGTTTATATGAATGTGTACATCATATATACAGCATATGTACACACGCGCACGCACACAGAGAGAGAGAGAGAGAGAAAATAAATTCTAGCTATTTTTAAAGTCTCAGCAATGCATGTATGAAGTTTACCTGATCTAAATTGACTTCTAAAACTAATTTGTGATAGCTGGAGCATATGCAGTAACTTCCTTTCTACATGAAACAACTTAGTGCATCTCTCAATAAGACTAACAGCTTTAGAGCAGCAGCAGTATTTTATACTTTTATGGAAAGCATGTGTGTAAGCAGGAAACAATGAAATACTCAGTGATTAAATGACAAACATGATACGGTCTCTAGATGGAAGTAGTGAGTTAAAAGTACAGGTATGGAGTCAGATGCCCAGGCTTAAGTCCTGGTTCTACTTCTTATTAGCTGTGTGACCTTGGGGCAAGCTACTTAGCCTCTTCGTGCTCGAACGCTCTCACCTGTAAAATGTGGATACTAATATTAATAAAACCTACCTTAACAGAACCTACCTCATAGGATGCTGTGAGGATTAAATGGGTTAATACATGTAAAGTGCTTAGAACAGTATATGGCCCTTAAGTACTTCATAACGTTAAAGCTTACTATCACATCCCCTTCACTTGGTGTAAATGGAGTCAATATAAAAAAACCCTGACCTTTTAATGGTCCAGTTAACTTTGGAGAAACCCTTCTCCCTAGCAACGGCACTTCTAATCCCAGCCCACCTTCTCAGTAAAGTCTCCCAGGACCCAAAACAACTCTAATTCCATAGATGAAGAAACTAAGGTCCAGAGGTGAACTGACTTTTTATTCAAGGTCATGCAACTAGAAATAGAGTTAAGGCTAGAATCTGATTTGCAGAACATACAAAAGAATGTGGTTGGAAAGAGTAAAGCTTTTGAAATCAGACAGCATTTACTATTACTTACCATCTGTGTGACCTGGAGAAATTTAGTTAACTTCCTGACCTCGGTTTCCATCTATATATTAGCAATAATAATACTAACCTTATTGAGTTGTGGTGATGATTAAATGAATTACCACACGTTAAGCATCCAATCCAAAGCAAGGCATTCCACCAGAGTCCAGTGTTCAATCATCCAATTCTTCCTAATGCTACTTATCACCCACAAGACCATTAAGGACTAAACACCCCTCAATCTTCTCTTCGGACCCCACTCCTCCCCAGGGTTTATCACAATATAGGTTGTAAGAGATTAGGAAATGTACTGGTAGCTGAAACACTGGACTTCATATTTCACACTGGCATGGTTTTCCATTTTTTTCTCATTGCACAAGTATAATCTTCTAGCTTTACTAATGGGTTCCTTAGACTTTTTTGCACTGACAAGATATTACTACTCTCCATACCTATGCTATTCAATATGGAAGCCACTAGCCATGGGGATACTGAGCGCTTGAAATGTGACTAGTCTAAATTGAGATGTGTTTTAAGTGTAAAATAAACACCAGATTTTAAAGACTTAGTATGAAAAAAAGAATGTAAGCTATCTCATATAAATTTTACACATTGAAATAATATTTTGAATACACTGGGTTAAAAACATATTAAAATTAATCTCACTTGTTTCTTTTTACTTTATTTTAAGCTGTGGCTACTAGAAAATTTAAAATTACATATGTAGCTTACATTATATTTCTACTGGACAGCACTGATCTATTAACATCAACGTTTAAGGCATCAAACAAGCAAACTTACAAATGAACACGTCAAATAAAACCAACTTGTTCACAATCCATACCCTAGAAGAAGTTACAAAGAAAAGGGGAGAGGGAGACTTAGAATCAGTGAGGCTTAAACAAAAACACAAGCATAATAAAAAATAATAACTAAGAAAAGGAAAAGTGCAAGAATGCAAAAAGAATACACAAAAATCTTATGCATAAGAATTCTCTAAATACAGAATTACAGAAATTTAAGGAAAAAACTAATAAGAACTAATCATTGTAAAACTAACACAAAACTCAAGAACTCTGTAAATCAATGAGGGCTGGAAAAAATTCTTTAAGAGGCTTTGAGAAAAGGTATTTACTGACATACAAAATGTTCAATGTACAGAAATTCTGTATCCTCGTTTTTCAAAATGGATCATTGGATTAAGGGAAATTATGGTTTATAAACCTGTATAAAAACCCATTGCTATCGAGTCAATTCCGACTCATAGTGACCCTACAGGACAGTGTAGATAGAACTGCCCCATAGGGTTTCCAAGGAACAGCTTGTAGATTCGAAATGCCGACCTTTTGGTTAGAAGCCGAGTTCTTAACCACTGCACCACCAGGACTTCATATGGAAAACTTCTACACTTGGCCTTCAGAATTTCAAATGGTAGGTTTTCTCAAAGGGGTAACCAAGCTAAATTAGACTAAATGATAAGGCATACTTATACTACTAGGAAGAAACACTGAAGAGTGTGTCTTATAAGCTAGGCACTGACTAAAGAAAAAAAGAAAGCCTCACGTTTTCTATGCGTAAGAATGATTATCAAGTATAGTGATTCTCAAAGTGTGGTTAGGGACAACTGTGGTCCCAGTCCTCTAAAATGGCTTTGTGAGGTCAAAACTATTTTTGTAATAATTTTTTAAAAATTGTCTTTTTCACTTTCATTCTCTCATAAGTGTAGTGTTCTCCAAAGGCTCTCTGATGTGTGATATCACATCAGACTAACTGCAGAAGCCAATGAGAAGCCCAATGTTTTTTTTATTAAGCTAGACATTAAAAAGATTTGCAAAAATGTAAAACAATGCCACTCCTCTCACTAGGATTCTTAATGTTTTGGAAAATAGTTATTTTTCATTAAAAAAAAGTTATTTAGGTTAACATGTAATGGGATTGATATTATTTTTAAATGCATTATAAATATTTAAAATTTCTGTTTTAATTTCTAATACGGTAAATATAAATAGATACAACCCACATAAACCAAAGCTCGCTGGGATGCCAATTTTTAAGAGTATAAAGAGGTCCTGAGATCAAAAGGCTTGAGTACCACTGAAGATGTGATTAAGAGATAAATGGCAACACACACAAAACAACCTCTTCCTACCTCCACCCTGGAAGACTATTGCTGCTATTTATATCACAGAAATTTTTAACAGTTCAAACTCTCTAGTGACTAGTAAAGTAAGAAGTCTGGTGGGGGTAAAATTGGACAGGAAATTAAAGGCAGAGAAATTAAATGCTTCCTTTTTAGCTAGAAGGCTGCCATTCTGGTTTGAAGGCAAAAATCTAAGTAATTAAACAGAAGATGTTTCAAAATTAATGTCCATGTTTATGCCATAAGCAATAATTTAATGTTTTCACATTCCTTCCACAGCTGCTTGAAAATTCAAACAAAATCCTCAGCTATTCAGTACAAAAGCTAGATTCTCAGAGGTTGATATAATATACTTATTCTCAAGGAAAAAATTATTTCATGCTACTTTCATCTTCAAACTGTTACCCTACCAAAATTGATGCCTATCCAGAAAATACCATACATGCATATTAAAAAGAGAATGCACGGCTTACTAGGGGTAAAAACTGAATTAATTTGAATTCTAAAATTTCTCACAATTTCTGTAACCTATAAAGCAGAAATTTTAAATTCAACAATCTCAAAGTGGCCTACCTCTCAATGTACCAATGTAAAAGGAAAGAAAAATTTGAAAACAGACTAACTTTATGGGAGGAAAGGCTGCATAAGTTAACTTTAATTTATTTACATAATACTGGAAATTCTTTCTTGTACATCAAAATATTTTTCTAACTCTGTACTAAATTACAAATGACTGTTTAACTAAGCTATTAGGAAGACTCTGGGTCCTCCAGCCTCCAGGTTGGCACCTATTATCCAAGTTACTTCACTTTTCAGGTATGTTTACCATTTAGTCATCCTATAATAAAAGAAATGTTATAAGAAAAATCTCTGCTTCAAGGTTATTTTTCATCCGAAGACTTTTATCTAATTTAATACTCACTACAAGTAGAAATAGTCCAAAAATGATGTCATGGAAAACAGCTTCCCTTGTCTTTAGAGATTGGATCCAGTGAGAATTCTAGGAAAAGCCTCTACTGGGGAATAAAACCCCAAATCCTCTACATTACATCCTAACATGAAATCACAAATACTGTAACGTTAGCATTTTAGTTCTCCACAAGAATTATATAACTAAATCTCTTGGAAGGTCTTGATGTTATGATACAGATGTCCTGAAAATCTTTATAAAGCCCATGACATAGAATCATTAAATTCAAGGATCTTATCAGAGACAAAGGATCAATTTTTTTTTAATCTGTTCTTATTTGCTTCAATGATTCAGCCAGATGAGCTTTTAGATCTAACATCAAAAACAAAATCTGAGGAAATAGCTTGCCTTTTCTAGTTTCTTTATTCTAATGTTTTTAATTTTCCAATTTTCTATTTCTGAAAAGGTCTTCCACTTTTGGACCAGCAGCAATACAGCAGTAACCATGGCAGAGATTAACTATGAGAGCCTCTACAATGATTCCTACATGGCAATAATAATTATCTCCCATTACTCTTCCCCTTGTTTACCCTGCCCCAGATACACTGGGCCTCTTTGCTGCCATTTCTTGAAAATTAGCAGCACTCTCACCTTAAGGCCTCTCCACTTGCTGTGCCCTCTGCCTGGGTCACTGTATCCCAGATATACCTGCCTCTTTCAGGTCTTTACTCAAGTGTCATCTTCTCAGTGAGGCCTTCCCCAAACATCCTATTTAAAATGGCAAAACGCTCCCAACAACCAGACAATCCCCATCTTCCCTCTCTGCTTTATTTTTCTCTGTAGTATATTCAGTGGTGTCATACGTTATCAGTTTTACTAATTTGGCTTACTTTGTGCTTCAGTTTTGTTTTGTTTTGTTTTATTGCATTGACTGTTTTATCCCCAGCACCTAGAATGGTGCTTGGCACATAATAAATGCTTAATAAATATTTGTTGGATGAATGGATAAATGTAATCCTTACAACCCTCCATGTTATCATCCCTGATTTAAAGATAAGGAAACAAAGCTCACAAAGGTTAAATAACTTGCCTACAGCTATTCTATGTGGTGGAGTTGGGGTCTGCCAGATTTCAACGGCCCTCACGATTAACCACTATACTACATTGCCTCATCAATGACTCGCTGTCTTTCATACTCTTCAAAAACCCCACACGAGCTACAGCACTCCAATTCAGAGGAAATATAGCTTAATAAATTAATTCAATCCCCCCATAAACTCAAGATTCGTTCTCCTCACAGTTAACATTATTCACTCTCAAAACATTTATAACAGGAAAGGGCAAGCCTGATGATGGTTCCAAGTAGGGATAGCTACATAATTTTTGGGGCCCAGGGCAAAATGTAAGTGTGGGGTCCCTTGTTCAAAAAGCAGGAAAAAAGTGTTAAAGGTACTAAAATATACAGCTTTTTCCTTTCTTCTGAGGACTCTCTCGACTTGTCATGGTGTTTTTTTATTTGCTGTTTAATGTCATTCTAAGTGAAGAAAAATTAAAACTTTAAATGAGTATTAATTTTACCATTCATCTTTATATTGTGCAATGCCAGTTTTAAATGCATATTTTTAAACCAAGGGCAGAGGCCTAGGAGCACAGGATCCTGGGTGGCTGCACAGGTGGTACAGCCAGGAAGCCGGCCCTAGTTCCAAATTTCAGCTCCAAAGCAAACCCAAATGAAGGCAGAGGGAAGGTCAAATCTTGAAATTCCCCATAAAGCACTGAAATATCAAAATTTTATCTTCAGGACACCCAATAAGTCCAATGCATAAAAGCTACCACATTGAAGTAAGTAGGCTCTCCCTTCTGCTATTTTAATGTTGCCCACCTTACATTATTCTGCCTTTTAACAAAACACCCAAAGCATGCTCTGAAAGACAATTAGTATTGGACTAGAGGATTACAAATTTAATAGAACATCTAACGATCAGAAAACCATGTTAGCTAAAAATAATATACTAAAAAAAAATGCTTCTCTTTCGCTTTTTGTGTACCATTTAAGCCAAACCATACTACATTTTTGATGTGCCAAGTAGAGAATGATTCCATGCTGATCTGTTACGCATATGTATTACAAAATCTGGCAAATAAACTCAATTTTCAAACAACAAATGTTTACTATTCTATTGTCTCCCAAAGTTAATCAGCAATGAAGGGTGCAAATTAACATCCTTTACCACTGATAAACTGTGACCCTAAGCACCTACTTACTAAGTGTTGCAATGATGAAAACTGAGAATTCCATAAATATGATTACACTCGGTGCCAAGAAGTTGAAATTTTTTATACATTTCTAGCTCTATTAAGAATTACAGAAATATGAATGCCATTTATAAGCTCTTCAAAAACAACCTTCAAATTAATAGATGTATTTAGCCATCCCGTTCCCTAGATATGAAAGATAGCCATTAAAATTAGGATATACCTAAAAAGCATCTCCTAAATCAAAACTTAATCAGATTAACAAAGGTGATATAACCTCGGAAAACATAAAAGACTAATGTAAGACGCTGAACAAATATTCTGAGTAAGAAAAAGGCCTAAGTGGCCTAGAAAGATGAAAAGGAAAGCACTACAGTAATGTTAAATTTGAATTAAAGAATACCGTTATTTAAGCAGTTAGCATTTCATAGGAGGAAGGCCAAGCAAAGTGACTATTACGCATCTAATCGATTCACAGCACTGCTTGTGCTATTCCGTACTTACTGCTTATAGTTATCATATAGAAATAAAGAGGCAGCAACAGTTAGCCAGTACAGCATTAACCACGCTGGCAAATATTACAAAAAAAAAAAAAAGCCTTGCATTTTTATAACACTTTACAGCTATAAACGATTTTCACATATATGATCTCATATAGTCCTCACTATCTCCAGAGATGTGGATACTACTGTCTCGAATTCATAAATCAGGAAACCGAAGCTCGGTAAAGGATTTCTCACACAGTCGAAAACCAGACCTTCTGATTCCACGTTTTATGCCTCGCATTTCGCATAGTTCTATTTCAGGCATAAATAGAAATGTTAAAGGGGAGAAATGGGTTAGGGAAAAAATAATCATGGTACCTGCAGCTGTGTGCTGCAAAAAATGGCTGAATTATGCTTCTTTTTTTCTCTCTGAAAAAAATTAAATTTCAAACAATTTAAGTAAACTCAAAGACACATTAAAGCACCGGCGTCTACCAAATGTTTGACTCGGGTCTGGGTAAATCAGAGCTGAGACTCCTCCCGAGAGGCTTTAGAATCCGTGCCTAGCTCGGGGCCGCGGACGAAGCCGGGACACCCCCCTCCACCCGGGGCGGCCAGGCAGGGGCGGGTACGCACCTTGGGGGTTCTGTCCAGCCTCTAGTGGACGGCAGTCAGCATCAGGAACAAGCGGGCCGGCGGTGGGCAGGCGAGGCGCCGGGACGGCACTCGGCTTGGCTGGCTCCTCGAACCTCTACCAGGGGCCGCTCCCGGGCCAGACCGGGCCGCTCCGGCGGGGGACGAGTCTGCGCGCCTGCGACCCCCTCGGAACCACTCCTGGGAAAGAAGACAGCGCTGAGTCGCGAGTCGAGACGGTCGGGCTAGGCGTGGGGCGGTGCGGCGTCGGGGCCGGACCCGGCCTCACCAACACCGGGGGCTTTGCAGCGCCCGGCGGGGCTCGGCGTGAGGGCCAACACGGGGCCGCGGGTGGGGAAAGAGATTGAGGGGCCGCGGGAAGCGGTAGAGAAGCCGACGCTGACGACGTCGACGACCGCGTCTCCAGGCTTCTGCCCCGAAGCGCGCCGAGCCTCAGGATCACCCACGCCGGGGGTGGAGGAAGGCGGGAAAGGGGCGGGAAAGGGGCGGGGCG
>NW_004444036.1:8506864-8517770 GCF_000243295.1 Trichechus manatus latirostris
TGGCCCGCCCCGTCCGCGCCGCGAGGAGCCAGGGCGCGGGCGCGCGGGCCGGGGCCCGGGGGGTGTTTACCTTCCCCCTGGTCGAGCGCCAATGCCGCCATCTTTCAGCCTAGCGCCCGTTTGGCGCGCGTCACTTCCGGCGTCGACGCCGCGGGAGCTGGGAGTGGGAGCCGGGGGCGGGGGAGGGCTGTCCCGAGGCCGTGGCTCCAGTCGCCGTCCCGCCCACCGTGTCCCGAGCGGCGGCTGGCCAAGCTTAGGTCGTTCCCGAGGAAATCAGCCGACCTGGTCTACCGCTTCGGCTGTGGGCCTGGCTAGGCGCATCTTCCCCCGCGGCGCCACCGTCGGGGCTGGAGATGCTCTGCTGTGTTTGTCCCCTAGGTGCGGGCTTCCTCCGCCTGCGCGAGCGGTGGGCTGAGCCACTGCGGAGCGCCCGCCCGCGACATGTTGAGGGTTAGGAAGCCCGGAAAATTCTTTTTGCATCTTGGACACGTTGGGGGTTGGGGGAGCGGGGACTACGTGGAGGGAGCTTTGCCATATCTACCTGTGTTTTAAAAGCGACTACATCTGCGCCAAATGACATCATTTTTGTAAGGCAACTTGCAGTGGACTATTGCGTCATAGTTCCACTTGATTTATTGCGCAACAATTACATGTTTCAGAAGTACATTTCCCAGAGGTGGGAAAATTCATCGAAAATGGCACGTCTGCACCACAGATAAATGCCGAATCTAAAAAAGCTGTTCTGTTTCTATTTGCGTCAAGATAAGATGGCAAGAACATTCAGAGGACAGTGATGTTTCCTTTGTTTTTAATAAATCAGCTGCAGAATTCTAGTTAATGCTGTTTAAATACACATTTTCTTGATTTTAGGAATATGTATTATAGGACTGTCTCATAAATTTTTTTATTATGAATTCTCTGTGGAAAAATTTGGAGATTACAAAAATAAACCAGTTGGAGACCAGTGGTTCTACAAGTAACCTTAAATTAGAGCATTCACTGCCCATTTCTGATCCTAAACTGAGGTAATGTGGCATTTCTGCTTCCCCCACCCCGCACCTCCCACCCCCCGCCGCCATTTTCTAGACCAATATCCAGATGAACTTTCAGTGAGGTTTATGACTAAAAGCAATCATTATATATCTTTCTAGCAAACTTGAACATGCCATGTTTCCCAAGAGGCCAAAATACCACACTGTACTGTTTTGCTGAAGTAGACTACTTCGTGGAGAAAATAAAGAGGAGCACCTAATCTTTTGGAAACAAATAAGATTCCCTTCTTCCACTTAAACTATAAAATAAGCTTTAAAAAAAAACTATAAACCATAAAATAAAATTTAAAATTCTACACCTTCAACTTTTGATCATTTGAATTTTCATACACTATTCTTGGACATTATAAGGCACTGGATTTTGACTTTTATACATTTGCTGACATACATTTTGAGCTATACATTACATAGTGTATCACTGACCTGCCAGAAGAAAGGCTTCTGGTTCTTAATTCACTCAGGAACTGAAATACTCCTGTGTTCTGTGCAGCAGGGGTATTTCAATAGTGAGTGATGTCATAAGCCATTATGATCACGCACCTTTTATGACAGTCCATGAACTATATGTGGCATTTCATAATGTCTAAAATGTGCTTCGATACTTTACTGATTCTGAAACCGGGGTGTCTTACAGTCAATCTATATATTTATTATATAGAGACCACCCCCAAATAAAGGAGTCCTAGTGGTGCAATGGTTAAGCATTAGGCTACTAACCAGCTCATAGCGACCCCACATGACAGAGTAGAACTGCCCCAGAGTAGAACTGTTTCCTAGGCTGTAATCTTTATGAAAGCAGATCACCAGGTCTTTTCTCCCGAGGAGCGGCTGGTGGGTTCAAGCCATCGACCTTTTGGTTCACAGCCGAGTGCTTAACCATTGCGCCACCAGGGCCCCTTTTTCATGTAACTAGCCTCCACCCAAATGTCAAAATCAAAAAGTACTATCTTGAGCAAACTCTAATAAAGTTTGTATGCATCCTCTTTCTTCCTGAAAACTGTGTAGCCAAGCATTCTATAACCCGCTGAGGGTTTTTAAGGCATCTTATGGGATCCTGTCATCTCAGTCAGTCCCTCAAGGTCCACCCAAAATCACCCAAACCCACTGCCACTGAGTTGATTCCGACTCATAGCCACCTTATAGGACAGAGTAGAACTGCCTCCATAGGGTTTCCAAGGCTGTAAATCTTTACGGAAGCAGACTGCCACATCTTTCTCCCTCATAGCCTCTGGTAGGTTTGAAACGCCGACCTTTTGGTTATCAGCCAAGCACTTAACCACTGTGCCACGAGGGCTCCTTCAGGGTCCACTGGTATCCCCCAAATCAGTACCAACTTCTGCCCTATACATCAATCTTCCAACAGGATGGTGATCGTTGTCCTAAGCATTATTTCCTGGTCCCTATCTCAAAAGGAGGAAACCCTGGTTGTGTAGTGGTTAAGTGCTATGGCTGCTAACCAAAATGTCGGCAGTTCGAATCCACCAGGCACTCCTTGGAAACCCTATGGAGCAGTTCTACTCTGTCCTACAGGGTCGCTGTGAGTCGAAGTCAACCCGATGGCAACAGGTTTGGTTTTTTTGTTTATCTCAGAAGGAAACTCCACAAGGAAGCTTCAATGAAGAAAAGAAAAAAAACAACTCTTTAAACAGGTCTAGAGCTTCTAGAGATCGCTACACAGGGATTTCCTCACTGGTCATCTCGAATCATATCTGTAGTCTTATTGCTGGGAACCCCTTGTTTTTTTATTTATTTTAAATTTTATTTGTTATTGTTGTTGAGAATATACACAGCAAAACATACACCAATTCAACAGTTTCTACAATTCAGTGACACTGATTACATTCTTCGAGTTGTGCAACCTTTCTCACCCTTCTTTTCTGATTTGTTCCTCCCTCCACTAACATAAACTCACTGCCCCCTAAGCTTCCTATCTAATCTGTCCAAGTGTTGTTGTCGATTTGATCCCATATAGATAGATCTTAAAAGAGCCCAATGCTCAAGGGAAACATTCTTTACTAGTTGAGGTAAACTACGGTTTGGTTTTAAGAAGACTTCAGGGGTTGTTTTTGGTTTAAGGTTTAAAGATTATCTCAGGGCGTAGGAAAAATGTTCTGAAACAAAACTTGACAAATATTTGTAATGAAAAGTAAATTTAAAGATTGCTATAATTGCGCTATAGAAACAATGCAAGTATTAAACAAAATATACAATTAAAAAAAAAGATTATTTCAGAGCAATAGTGTCAGGTTAATCCAGCCTCCATGGCTCCAGAAAATCTGGAGTCCATTAGAAATTGAAATCCTGTTCTGTATTTTCCCCCTTTTGATAAAGATTCTTCTATAAAATCTTTGCTAAAAATGTAAGAACCCCTTCTTAAGCATATCAATCACTTCACTAATCTCTCTTCGCCAATCCCATGAGCCCCAAACCCATCCCCTAGGCCCAGCAGGAGGATTACCAAATCCCTAAACATCCAAAAGGGATACCCACTACCAAACACACTGCCGTCAAGTCAATTCCAGCTTATAGCGACACTGTAAGACAGAGTAGAACCGCCCCATAAGGTTTCCAAGGCTGTAAATCTTTACGGAAGTAGACTGCCACATCTTTCTCCCACTGAGCTGCTGGTGGGTTCGAACTGCCAACCTTTTGGTTAGCAGCCAAGCTCTTTAACCAGTGTGCCACCAGGTCTCCTATCCCAAAGGGGTAAGAGTGCAAAAAACAAACAAAAAAAAACACCTTTCCTAGAGTGCACTGTACAAAACAGAATGTTCCTAAAGTATTTACATTTGTATTATTTTTTATTTTACTCATGTGGGATGCTCCCCCAAGGAAAACAAATTGATAATTTGTATCTACATTGCAAGTATATGCTGGCAGTTGTTAGAAAAACTAGTTTGCTCCTGCTGCCGGACATCAAAGGTTCAAAAACATTCCAGGTAGATCTCAGAGCCCTCCATCTCATTATGTAGGTTTAGGCAACATGGGGTGCTATGTGAGCAAACACAAAGGAGGGGGACCTAAGTCAGGCTTGGGAGGGTCAAGGAAGCCTTCTCAGTGGTGGCAGTCTCTACGTTCAGATATTTACTTGTTAGGGCTTTAAGAGTGGAAGCGAAACTGTATCGAGGCACTTTGTTCCAGGAGGAATCATGTTGTTGAGTCCTCTTGGCCATGTAGATACAATCAAGTTATCAGTTCTTGTTCCTTGGGGTAGCCCCCCACATTGGTGAAATAATACAAATGTAAATACTTCAGAAGGAGAGGAAAGGGCACCCACAGGGCAGTGTGTTCCAGGCCTGGGAGAGGCAGCAAGGCACCTTTTCAGAACCACTGGTCAGATATTTACTTGTTAGGGCTTTAAGAGTGGAAGCGAAACTGTATCGAGGCACTTCGTTCCAGGAGGAATCATGTTGTTGAGTCCTCTTGGCCATGTAGATACAATCAAGTTATCAATTCCTGTTCCTTGGGGTAGCCCCCCACATTGGTGAAATAATACAAATGTAAATACTTCAGAAGGAGAGGAAAGGGCACCCACAGGGCAGTGTGTTCCAGGCCTGGGAGAGGCAGCAAGGCACCTTTTCAGAACCACTGGTAATTCAGTATGCCTACCAAAATCAAAAAACCAAACCTATTGCTGTCGAGTGGATTCCAACTCATAGCAACCCTATAGGACAGAGTAGAACTGCTCCATAGGGTTTCCAAGGCTGTAATCTTTTACAGAAGCAGACTGCCATATCTTTCTCCCTCGGAGCAGCTGGTGGGTTTGAACCGCTGACCTTTCGGTTAGCAATTGAGTGCTTAACCATTGTACCACCAGGGCTTGGGAATATGGCTACAGTGTAGGACAAAAGGAGGGGAGAAGGGAAAGAAGCAAAAGCTCAAGAAGGCCACAGCATGTGGCCTGTGGCAGGCAGCGCTTCCACCCTCCTGTGTTGCCTCTCACCCCAGGCTCTTTCCACTGTACCATGTTATTATACTGATTGACATAGTCAATGATATTCATACTTAATTCTGTAAGTTGTTCATTTTCAATCTACTGTACTAATTTACTTATTCATTCCATAAGAATTGACGAGTACCCCGGCTACTACCACCGACTGCTCTGACAGAGATCACAATAGAGGGTCCCAGATAGAGCTGGAAAAAAAATGTAGAATAAAATTCTAACTCACAAAAAAGACCAGACTTACTGGTCTGACAGAGACTGGGGAAACCTTGAGAGTACGGCCCCTGGACACCTTTTTAACTCAGTACTGAAGTCACTCTTGAGGTTTACCCTTCAGCCAAAGATTAGACAGGCCCATAAAACAAACAATAATAAACGTGGCTCCATAATAAACGTAGCCATGTATACAAGGCTAAATGGGCACACCAGCCCAGGGGCAAGGACAAGAAGGCAGGAGGGGACAGGAAAGCTGGACGAATGGAAATGGGGAACCCAAAACTGAGAAGGGAAGAGTGTTGACACATCACAGGGTTGGCAACCAATATCACAAAACAACATGTGTATTAATTGTTTAATGAGAAACTAATTTGTTCTGTAAACCTTTATCTAAAGCACAATTTAAAAAAATTAAACCTTGAGTTTCAAGCAAAAAATAAAATAAAATAATTGATGAGTGCCTACTATGTTCCAAGTCCTGTTCTAAGCACTGGGAATCTGTCAGTGAATAAAACATATAAAAGCCTGTGCCTTCTTAGAGGTTAAATTCTAATGGGGGAAGTCAGGCAATAAACAAAATAAAAAAGGGGATTATACAGCCTGTTAGAATGTGCTAAGTGCTATGGGAAATTATATAATAGAGTAGGGTAAGGGGATTAGGAGTGTCAAGAAGGGGAGGTGTTCCGATATTAACTGGGATGATCAGTGTTGGAGGTGTCATTTCAGCATCGACTTGAAAGAGATAAGGGACCAGACTGTGTAAAGGCTTGTAGGATTTTGGCTTTTGAGAAATGGGGAGCCACTGGAGGGTTGAGAAGAGAAACAAAATGATTTAATACTCAGGCTGCTGTGTTAATAATAGAATGTAGGTGTATAAGGGTAGAATAAGGGAGATGGATAAGGAGGCTATTTAAAAAATCTAGATGAGAGATGATGGTGAATACAGTGGAGATAGTGAGAAGTGGCCAAACTCTGGAAATAGTCTGAGGGTAGTGCAAACAGGATTTCCTGTATGTCGGTATCTTAGTTATCTAGTGCTGCTATAACAGAAATACCACAAGTGGATGGCTTTAACAGAAATTTATTCTCTCACAGTCTAGGAGGCTAGAAGTACAAATTCAGGGTGCCAGTTCCAGGGGAAGGCTTTCTCTCTCTGTAGGGTCTGGAGGAAGGTCCTTGTCATCAATCTTCCCCAGTCGAGAAGCTTCTCAGTGCAGGGGCCCCAGGTCCAAAGGACGCGCTATTCTCTTGGCTCTTGTTTCTTGGTGGTATGAGGTTCCCCTGTCTCTCTGCTTGCTTCTCTCTTTTATATATCAAAAGAGATTGACTTAAAACACAATCTAATCTTGTAGATTGAATCCTGCCTCATTAACATCATAGAGATAGGATTTACAACACCTAGGAAAATCACATCAGATGACAAAATGGTGGACAATCACACAATACTGGGAATCATGGCCTAGCCAAGTTGACAGATATTTTGGGGGGACACAATTCAATCCATGACAGTTGGTATAAGGAGAGGAGTCAAGGATGATGCCAAGGTTTCTGTCCTGAGCAACTGGAAGGATGGAATTGTCATTCCTCAGATCAGGAAGACTGCGAGAGGAGCAGGTTTGAGGGCGTGGAGGAAAAAATAGAAGGTGCAAGGACTGGGTCCTGGGGCATGCCAATGTAGGAAGTCGTCCGGGAGAACACAGGGAAATGGACAAGGAAACCAGATAAAGAGTGTGGTATGCTAGAAGCTGGATATAAATGTACTGTAAGTTGCTAAACATCCACTATCAATAAAAAGATACAGTGAATGTCATCATTTTAACAGAATATGTTTACTTTGGAACAGAGTGTAGACAATGCCCTCTTGTAAATGAAAACATTTTGTTAAAAGGAACAAATCCCCCAAAAAGTTAATCATTTCTGTGCTCTTTATGAACCAATGAAAAGTAACACTATGCTTCAGAAGCCTCCAGATGCAAGCCACATATTCATGAGGTATTATTATGAGATTACCAGGGGCCTGAGTGTCAATAGAGCAAGGACTGGGCCCCCAGGACATGCCAACATTAGGGACTCATCTGGAGTCATCCAGCAGAAGATAAAGAACTGGTCAAGGACACAGAGAAGGAGTAGCCAGTGAGATAAGAGTAAAACAAAGAGTGTGGTATGCTAGAAGCCAGATAGAAAGATACTGTAAGTTGCTAAACATCCCTATGAATACAAGATGAAATTACGGTCAGAATTTTATCAGAATATATTTATTTTGAAACACAGTGTAGATAATGCACCTTTATAAGTGAAAATGTTAAAAAGAACAAATCCAAATACAATATTAATCATTTTTATGCTCTTTATGAGCCAATAAAAAGTCCCACTATACTTTAGAAGCTTCGAAATAACAAGCCACATATTCATAAGTACTGCATTTCAGTAGAGGTGCAAGCAAACATACACACATTCTAACTGTGGATGCCAAAGTTGAGGTGAGTGGTAGCAATGAAGAACTGCTATATGGTGTTTGTGCGATGAAATAAGTGAAAAAAAGTGGGGAGGGGAAGCCCCCACTAATTGCTGTTGCCAGAAGCACAACTTTAGGGTTTGGGGACTGTGGTTAAGGATAGAGACAGGATGGAATCTAGGCTCTGGGATTATTTATTGGTTCTAAATAAATACATAAAAAGAACTCAAACTAAATTCTTTAAAAAAAAAAAACAGTAATTTTGTTCACCAACGTTCACTGCAGCATTATTCACAATAGTCAAAAGATGGAAACAACCCAAGTGTCCATCAACAGATGAATGGATAAACAAAATATGGTATATACATACAATGGGATATTATTCAGCCATAAATGAAACGAAGTTCTAATATATACTATGACATGGATAAAACTTTAAAATATTATGCTTACGTTTTGTTGTGTGTATTTTCACCAAAAGGAAAAAAAAAAGAGTAAACCAGAAGACGAAGCTTTATATTTTGACCCACATGTTTTTTGGGAAAATCCCTAAGAATTTTGTTTGTTTTTTAAAGATGGGGAACTGTCACTAAAAGGAATAAACTCTGGTAGGAGAAACAGATGAATATTTCACCTTGGTTCTATTTTGGTTTTAACCCAGAGAAGTAAAACACAGTTTTGCTCATAGATTTTTTTTTTCTCCTGTCATATGTAGTACAGGTTATAGAACGCAAATTACGGTAAATATCTTGCTCTTTGCATTAGAAACAAATAAAATACGCCAACTCCTCCAAAAAAATTATGTTAAGTGAAATAAGTCAGACATACAAGGACAAATATTGTTATGATCCCACTTACATGAAATATCTACAATAGGCAAATGCATAGAAACAGAAAGTGGATTAGTGGTTACCAAGGATTGAGGGGGGGAGGAATGGAGAATTATTGCTTAAAGGGTATAGAATTTCTGTTTGGTGTGATGAAAAAGTTTTGGAAATAAATAGTAGCGATGGTTGCACAACATAGTGAATATAATTAATGCCACTAGATTGTATACTTAAAAATGGTTAAAAAGGCAAATTTTATGTTACATTTATTTTACCACAATTAAAAAAAAAGACTTTAGCATGGAAAAATATATAAGCTATGTAAGAGACAAATGACAACCCAAAATTTAAGATTTGCTACTCAAGTCACTCACAAAGTGCCAATCTCCAAAAAATATAAACACCTCTTAGAAATCAATAAGAAAAAGACCAACAACTGAATGGGAAAAATGAGCAAAGGGCATGACAGAGTTTACAGAAAACAAAATTAAAATGTCTCTTAAGCAGGAACCCCAAATTTAATTAAAGCCTTAAGCACAATTAATTAAAAATGAAACGTAATTCTACAAGCAGTTAATCACCCACCAACAAAGCTTGATTAACAAAGCAACTTTTCCTCCCTCCGCCCTCCCCGGAGTGATTTTCCCAAACCCCTTTTTCCCTTCAGCTTGCTTAAATGTTCCAAATTTAGAAACCTTAAGGCAGCCTACAGAAAAAGAAAAAAGCCACAAAAGTTCCCTCTCACTTTCAATAAATAAAATAAAAGCAGTAAAGAAATAAATGAAATATCGTTTTGTGCAGCATTAAAAAATCATAATAAATAAAAATTAAATGTGGACCAAAAAAAAAGTCCCTTAAACGTACAAAAGGACGCTAAATCTCAAGGATAAAAAGAAAATGCAAATGAAGTGGCACTGAAATTTTGACGGAAACTCGAAAGTTTAACATACTATCGTCAAGGCTATGGGGAAAATATGCACTCTCTTATACTGCTATCAATAGTCCCTTGTTGTCAAGTCGATTCCGACTCATAGTGACCCTATAGGACAGAATAGAACTGCGCCATAGAGTTTCCAAGGCTGTAATCTTCACGGAAGCAGACTGCCACATCTTTCTCCCGAAGAGCTGCTGGTGGGTTCAAACCACCAACCTTTCGGTTAGCAGCTGAACATTTAACCACTGCGCCACCAGTGCTCCTTCTACCAGTAGAGAACTCGTTAAAAACTGTGTTCCAAGCACCAAATGGACATACATTTTCCTGTTATAAGGGAATGAGAGAGTTCTTTTTTTTAAAATTGTACTTTAGCTGAAGGTTTACAGAACAAATTAATTACTCATTAAACGATTAATACACATACAGTTTTTGACATTGGTTGCCAACCCCATGACATGTCAACACTCTCCCCTTCTCGACCTTGGGTTCCCCGTTTCCATTCGCCCAGCTTTCCTGTCCCCTCCTGCCTTCTTGTCCTTGCCCCTCGGCTGGTGTGCTCATTTAGTCTCGCATACACGTGGTTGAGCATCGTGTATTATTGTTTGTTTTATGGGCCTGTCTAATCTTTGGCTTAAGTGTGAACCTCAGGAAAGACTTCAGTACTGACTTAAAAGTGTGTCTGGGGGCCATACTCTCGGGGTTTCTCCAGTCTCTGTCAGGCCAGTAAGTCTGGTCGTGAATTAGAATTTTGTTCTACATTTTTCTCCAGCTCTGTCCAGGACCCTCTATTGTGATCCCTGTCAGAGCAGTTGGTGGTGGTAGCCAGGCACCATCTTGTTGTGTTGGACTCAGTCTGGTGGAGGCTGTGGTCCATTGGGAAAGTTCCTCATGTATTTACGTATATGGAAAGAGCTCCAGGATCTACTGTTAGGTGAAAAAAAGCAAGTGGCAGAACAGTGTACAGAGTATTCTAAAAGAAAATATACATTTGTAATTTGCATAAACAATGAAAATATATGCAAGAAACAAAGTGGTAACCTATAAGGATTTGGTGGGGGTTGGGAAAGAGTTTTTAGGGTCAGGGGTTGGACAGAGACTTCTCAATGTAAATCTCTAAATACATTTTGAACTATGTAAACACATTACCTACTGAAAATTGTTGTTAGGTGCCGTCGAGTCATTTTCGACTCATAGCAACCCCATGTAACAAGTAGAACTGCCCTATAGGGTTTCCTAGGCTGTAATCTTTAAGGGAGCAGATCACCAGGTCTTTCTCCTACCAGCAGTTAGCAGCCGAGCACTTAACCGTTTGCACCACTAGGGCTCCTTCTATTGAAAATAAATGAAAAGTTTTTTTAATTGTTAAAATGTAAATTTTGTTTTATATGCATTTATATATATATAATATATATATGAGCCCTGGTGGTACAGTGGTTAACTGGTGGGTGATTGGAACCCACCAGCCACTCTGCTGGG
>NW_004444036.1:8519161-8520998 GCF_000243295.1 Trichechus manatus latirostris
ATATATATATACACACACACATATGTTGTTGTTAGGTGTCATTGAGTTGGTTCCGACTCAAGTGACCCTATGTACAATAGAACAAAATATTGCCCGGTCCTGCAGGATCCTCACAATGATTGTTATCCTTGAGCCTATTGCTGCAGCCACTGTGTCAATCCGTCTCATTGAGGGTCTTCCTCTTTTACACTGACCATCTACTTTACCAAGCATGATGTCCTTCTCCGGGGACTGGTCCTTTCTAATAACATGTCCAAAGTATGTGAGACAAAGTCTTGCCATTCTTGCTTCAAAGGAGCAATCTGGCTGTACTTCTTCCAAGACAGATTTGTTCCATAGTATACTCAATATTCCTCGCCAACACCATAATTCAAAGATGGTGATTCTCCCCAAATTGATCTACATATTCAAAACAATCCCTATAAAAATCTCAGCAAGCTGTTTTGCAGAAATTGACAAGCTGATCCTAGAATTTACATGGAAATACAAAGGCCCTAAAATAATCAAAATAATTTTGAAAAAAGGACAAAGTTAAAGGACTTCACACTTTCCGATTTCAAAACTTACTACAAAGCAACAGTAATCAAGACAGTGTGGTATTGACTTAAGGATTGACATATAGATCAATGGAACAGAATTTAGAGTCCAGAAATAACCCTTACATACATGCTCAATTGATTTTGAGAAGGGTGCCAAGACTATTCAATGAGGGAAAGAATACTTTCTTCAACAAACGGTGCTGGGACAACTGAATATCCACATACAAAAAGATTATTTTAAACCGTTATCTCACACCATACATACAAAAATAACTCAGAATGGATCATAAGCTTAAATGTAAGAGCTACAACTATACACCTTTAAGAAGAAAACATAGGAGTAAATCTTTGTGACCTTGGGTAAAGCAAAGTATTCTTGGATATGACACCAAAAGCTTTATCCATAAAAGAAGACATTAATAAATTGGACTTCATCGAAATTAAAAACATTTGCTCTTCAAAAGACATCATTAAGAAAATGAGACGGCAAGCTACAGACTGGGAGAAAATATTTCTAAATTACATATCTGACAAAGGATTTGTATCCAGACTATATAAAGAATTCTTGCAACTAAGAAGATACACCACACAAGTAAAAAATGGGCACATGATTTGAATAGACATTTTATCAAAGAGATATGAATAGCTAATAAGTCCATGGAAAGATGCTCAACATCATTAGTCATTAGAGTAATGCAAATCAAAGCTAAACCCACTAGAATGGCTAGAATTAAAAAGTCAGATACTAGCAAGTTTTGGAGAAGATGTAGAGAAACTAAATTTCCCTCATTGCTGGTGGGAATATAAAACAGTGCAGCAATTTCGGAAAACAGTTTGACTGTTTCTCAAAATGATAAACATAGATCTATGATGTCGTTGTTGTTAGGTGTTGGTTGGTTCCGACTCATAGCGACCCTATGTGCAATAGAATGAAACACTGTCTGGTCCTGTGCCATCCTCACAATCATTGTTATGCTTGAGCCCACTGTTGCAGCCACTGTGTCACTCCATCTCGTTGAGGGTCTTCCTCTTTTTCACTAACACTCTACCAAACATGATGTCCTTTTCCAAGGACTGGTCCCTCCTGATAACATGTTCAAAGTATGTGAGATGATAGACACATCGAAACTCCCTGAGGGACTGAATTGCTGGGCGGCGGGCTGTGGGGCCACGGTCTCGGGGAACATCTAGCTGAACTGGCACAACACAGTTTATAAAGACAATGTTCTACATTCTACCTTGGTGAGTAGCGTCTGGGGTCTTAAAAGCCTGTGAGCAGCCATCTAAGATACTCCACT
>NW_004444036.1:8521701-8524030 GCF_000243295.1 Trichechus manatus latirostris
AAGAATGTAATCGATGTCACTGAATTGTACATGTAGAAATTTTTGAAATGGTGTATCTTTGGCTATGTATATTTTCACCAAAAAAAAAAAAAGGTCCTCCAAGGTCGAGAAGGGAGAGTGTTGACATGTCATGGGGTTGTTAACCAATGTCATAAAACAATATGTGTAACTGACTGTTTAATGAGAAACAATTTGTTTCTGTAAACCTTCACCTAAAGTACAATAAAAAAAATTAAAAAAAAACAACAACAAAGTATGTGAGATGAAGTCTCACCAACCTCGCTTCTAAGGAGCATTCTGGCTGTACTTCTTCCAAGACAGATCTGTACTTTCTTACGGCAGTCCATGGTATATTCAGTATTCTTCGCCAACACCACAATTCAAAGGCGTCAATTCTTCTTCAGCCTTCTTTATTCATTGTCCAGCTTTCGCATGCATACGAGGAGACTGAAAACACTATGCCTTCGGTCAGGTGCACCTTAGTCTTCAAAGTGACAGCTTTGCTTTTTAACGCTTGAAAGAGGTCTTTTGCAGCAGATTTGCCCAATGGAATACATCATTTGATTTCTTGACTGCTGCTTCTGTGGGTGTTGACTGTAGATCCAAATAAAATGAAATCCTTGACAACTTCAACTTTTCTCCAATTATCATGATGTTGCTTATTGGTCCAGCCATGAGGATTTTTGCTTTCTTTATGTCGAGGTGTAATCCCTACCAAAGGCTGTGGTCTTTGATCTTCATCAATAAGTGCTTCAGGTCCTCTTCACTTTCAGCAATGTTGTGTCATCTGATGCACCATTCTTCTTCATATAGTCCAGTTTCTCTGATTATTTGCTCAGCATACAGACTGAGTAAGTATGGAAAACCCAAAAGACTCCATGAGAAAACTACTGGAACTAATAGAAAGATTCAGCAGAGTAACAGGATACAAGATAAACATACAAAAATCAGCTGGATTCCTATACACCAATAAAGAGAACAATGAAAAAGAAATCAGGAAAACAATACCATTTATAATAGACCCTAAAAAAATAAAATACTTAGGAATAAATCTAACCAGGGATGTAAAAGACCTATACAAAGAAAACTATAAAACACTACTGCAAGAAACCAAAAGAGATCTACATAAATGTAAAAACATACCATGCTCATAGACAGGTAGACTCAACATGGTGAAAATGATGATTCTACCCAAAGCAATCTACAAATACTATGCAACCCCGATCCAAATACCAACAACATTGTTTAAACAGATGGAAAAACTAATCATTAAATTTATATGGAAAGGAAAGAGGCCCGAGATAAGTAAAGTACTACTGAAGAAGAATAAAGTAGGAGAACATGCACTACCTGACCTCAGAACCTACTATACAGCTACAGTAGTCAAAACAGCCTAGTACTGGTACAATGACAGATACTTGACCAGCGGAACAGAATTGAGAACCCAGATGTAAATCCATCCACCTGTGGCCACCTGAGCTTTGACAAGGGCCCAAAGTCCATCAAATGGGGAAAAAACAGTCTTTTTAACAAATGGTGCCGTCAAAACTGGATGCCCACCTGCAAAAAAATGAAACAGGACCCATACCTCACACCATACACAAAAACTAATTCAAAATACATCAAAGGCCTAAATATAAAACCAAAAACTATAAAGATCATAGAAGAAAAAATAGAATCAACGCTGCAGGCCCTAATACACGGCATTAACAGCATACAAACCATAACTAACAACACACAAACTCCAGAAGATAAGCTGGATAACTGGGATCTTCTAAAAATTAAATGCTTATGCTCATCAAAAGACTTCACCAAAAGAGTAAAAAGAGAATCTACAAACTGGGAAAAAATTTTTGGCTGTGACAAATCCGACAAAGGTCTAATCTCTAAAATCTACAGAAAAACCCAACACTTCTACAACAAAAAGACAAATAATCCAATTAAAAAATGGGCAAAGCAAATGAACAGACACTTCACCAAAGAAGACATTCAAGTGGCTAACAGACACATGAGGAAATGCTTGAGATCACTAGCCATTAGAGAAATGCAAATCAAAACCACAATGAGATACCATCTCACCCCGACATTACAGGCACAAATCAAAAAAACAGAAAATAACAAATGTCGGAAAGGCTGCGGAAAGATTGGAATTCTTACGTACTGCTGGTAGGAATGCAAAATGGTACAACCTTTTTTTTTTTTTTTAATATTTTATTGTACTTCAGGTGGAGGCTTACAGAACAAATAGTTTCTCATGAAACAGTAGTACACATGTTGTTTTATGACATTGGTTAACAACCCCACAACATATCAACCCTCTAACTTCTCA
>NW_004444036.1:8532757-8558336 GCF_000243295.1 Trichechus manatus latirostris
TCAAAAAAAAAAAAAAAAAAGATCAACAGCCCAAGGCTGATTCCTATGAGGTGGAGACCAGACATACCTCTCTCCAACCTTTTTACCAATTCTGACACCAACTATCCCTCCCATGGCACCCTCCACTTCTCTTCTGGGTTTGAATAGTTCATTGCAACAGCCACACAGAACTCATAGTTATGAGGTTTATTAGGGATGTAACAGGTTATAATTCAGGTTCAGAACACTCAGGATACAGTTCCCTGATCAAGACAGCCTCTTCTCAGCTGTGCCCGCAGGGATGCCTCTGTCTGGACTCTTGGCCTCTGCCCTGCTCGGGCAAGTGTTACAAAGCTCTTTTAGCTCTGCTGATAGTGCCTGGAAGCATCCTACTCTGCCAGTAAGACTTCTGCCTGAAGGCACTCAGCTTTCTTGCTCTGTGGGCTTCTCAGCGCTGGGATCCTGGGTTCATAGGAAACACTCCACTCCTGGCTCTTCTCTCTTGGTGGTGGTGAGATCATCCCTTCCCACCTCTGGGATGGCTCATTTTAAGCCTAGTGTGATGGCAAAACTGACCAATCTCCTCATTAGGGTTCCATACACTTTATTTGCATGGTCTCATCCCCACAAGGGTGCCATGCACCTTATTTACATTATTAGAATGCTATCCAATCCCCTTGATGGCTCACAAGCACCTCATCTGCATAGGCCCACCTAGTCATCTGGTGGGAGTTACGAAGACTATGGCTAGAAGGGCCATATTAAGTAATTCCCCACACTACAACATGTCCACATAAAAACTTGTACACAGATGTCCATAACAGCATTATTAATAATAGCCAAAAGGTGGAAACATCCATCAATTGGTGAACAGATAAACAAAATGTGGTACATCTATACAATGGAATTGTATTCCACAATAAAAAGGAGCAAACTACTACTACACGCTACAACATGGATGAATCTCAAAACCATTAGGCAATGTGAAAGAAGCCAGATGCAAAAGGCCACGTTATATGATTCTATTTACAGGAAAAGGTTAATCTATATAGACAGAATATCTCTGAGGGTTGGAATGGGGAATTGACTGCAAATGGACACCAGGGATCTTTTTGTGGTGATTGAAAGGTTCTAAACCTGGATTGCAGCAATGGTTTCACAACTCTGTGAATTTATTAAAAACCATTGACTTGTACACTTAACACAGGTGAATTTTATGGTATGTAAATTTTACCTCAACAAAGCCAATTAAAAAAAAGTATATTAAAAAAGTATACTCAGACTTGGCTATGACTCCCAGCTCTGCTACTAGCTGTGGAAACTTGGATATGTTATCTAAACTTCCTGGGACTCAATTTCCTCCTCTATAAAATGAGAATAATAGTATCTACCTCATTATAAAGAAAACAAAAATCCCCACAACTGGACCAGTGAGCAACATCATGATAAACGGAGAAAAGATCGAAGTTGTCAAGGATTTCATTTTACTCGGATCCACAATAAACACCCATGGAAGCAGCAGTCAAGAAACCAAATGACATAATCCATTGGGCAAATCTGCTGCGAAAGACCTTTTTCAAGTGTTAAAAAGCAAAGATGTCACTTTGAGGACTGAAGTGCGCCTGACCCAAGCCGTGGTGTTTTCAGTTGCCTCGTATGCATGCAAAAGATGGACAATGAATAAGAATGATCAAAGAAGAACTGATGCCTTTGAATTGTGGTGTTGACGAAGAATATTGAATATACCATGGACTGCCAGAAAAACAAACAAATCTGTCTTAGAAGATGTACAGCCATTATGTTCCTTAGAAGCGAGATGGTGAGACTTTGTCTCATGTACTTTGGACATGATATCAAGATGGACCAGTGCCTGCCTGGAGAAGGACATCCTGCTTGGTAGAGGGTCAGCGAAAAAGAGGAAGACCCTCAAAGAGATGGATTGACACAGTGGCTGCAACAATGGGCTCAGACATAGCAACGACTATGAGGATGGTGCAGGACCAGGCAATGTTTCCGTTCTGTCATACATAGGGTCACTGTGAGTCGGAATCAACTCAATGGCATCTAATGATGACAACAACCTCATTGGATTGTTGTGAGGATTAAATAAATATTTGGTAACTAGGCATCAATAATTTTAAGTACTATTTTTATTAATAAATGTACAGCTTCCTGTGACTTTTTTACTTCCAGTACAAATTTCTGCCAATAAAGCATAGTAGTGAATTATTTTCTATTTATTATCAATGGGTTTTATTTTATTGAGATGTAGTTCCCACACCATAAC
Organism: Trichechus manatus latirostris; assembly: GCF_000243295.1. Lineage (NCBI taxonomy): Eukaryota > Metazoa > Chordata > Mammalia > Sirenia > Trichechidae > Trichechus > Trichechus manatus. The sequence continues at coordinate 8,535,024 of NW_004444036.1, forward strand.
ATTCACCCTTTTAAAGTATACAATTCAGTGGTTTTTATTAGTCACAAAGTTGTGCAACCATCACTACTAATTCCAGAACACTTTCACTACCTCAATGGGTTTTCTTAATTGGCTGGTGTAACTATTTAGAAGCTAAGATAAATAGGAATTAAATATCTCCATTCAAGTACATACTGCATACAGTTTCCACCATCACTTAACCAGTGAATGCACTCATTGAAACACAGCTACCTATTTAGGTAAACCATTGTACCTAAAATCTGTGTGATATAAAACACATATTCATGTTAATCTTATTTAAGTACTCAATGGGCACAGATAACCTAAATTTTTATGTACCTCTCCTTATATCTTTTTTCCGGTTAGAAATGAATACCTATTTATAACAGAAAAATTGTAAAGCATAAAAATGCATGGAGTAAAACAAAACCCACTCCTTTTTAACACACGATGAAAAAAGGGTTAAGAAAGTCTCAAAGTTGTTTAAATTTTAAAATACCAATATATTGGTAATCTTTCCATTAAAGAAGTGGGTTTTCTTGGACCTGCTTTTTTAAAAACTTACTTTGGGCGCTCTTATGACACCTCGATGAAAAATCCATTCGGAGTGCAGTCTAGTGCCACCGCGGACCACCTCCCAGGCCCTAGAAATCTCCCTCTGGGAACAAGTTAGGAACTTTGCTTTTCCTATCGCAGCGCCCCTGAGCCCTTCCCTCAAACGTCCACGCGAGGGCGCCCTCCCCAAAGCCTGACAGGGGACGCGCGGCGCCGTGAGCGCAGTCGGCTCAGCACGCGGCCTCCTCCCGGCCATCGGCCCTGTTGCAGGCAGCGCTGACCCCGAGCCGACTTTGCCTTATTAAATTATAGGAATCGGTAAATAACGACAGTCTCTCTTTATTCTGGCTTCACATCGCAGATAAAATTCTCAAGTTCCGGGAAACTTTCTAGGACAACGCTACCGGAAACGGAAATGGCTTCTCCCTTGCCAGCGCGCGTGTCGGGTTACATCAGCCTCCAGACAGGGGACCTTTTCTGGAGCTGTCCTCAGTGTTGCCTGCACAAATATCCAACAGTTCTGCGATTAGTAGATGCCGAAACTTTGCATCGTGTTTCCTAGTAAGCCGACCAGCACTGAATGAGCCTTAGCGGAGAGAAGTTCAAGCGGCGAGTCCCCTGCTGCACCGGTCATCCGCCTTCCCTAGGCTTGGGCCCTCGTCTGTCTTCCTGCCTCCACTTCCCCGCCCCTCACAAGAGGGCCTGCGTGTTGTCAGGCGGCAGCCGGGGCGACTTCCTTCCTCTCTGAGCAAGATGGCTGGGGGCGAGGCTGGAGTCACTCTGGGGCAGCCACATCTTTCTCGCCAGGATCTCGCCACCTTGGTGAGGTTTCGCTTTGGGAGGATGCGTAGTGAGCGTGGGAGTGGGGATGGCCGTGCCTCCCGGGAGGCGTTGGGGCGAGGCATTGCTGGGCCGTCGGGAGCCTGGGTTAGGAGGGAGCCCCGGATCTGAGCGCCCTAAGCCGCGCTCGCGCCGCCGCTGGCACCTCGACCAGTCTGCGAGCTGAGTGTGGGTGTGTGCGCTTGTGGGATCTCGAGCTCCTGAAGGATTCGGCTGGAAAGTCACCATGTGAATTGTCATTAAGGCTTTGACCTCTGAAGGAGCGTCTACACTGCCCTCCAGTGCTAAAGCTCCCAAAATTGGGGGCCCTGGGCCTCCTGATCTCATAGAGTAACGATTGGGGGCGCTTAGGGCTTCCCAGCTGTCAGAGTACAAGATTGCTTGTATGGGAAAAGCGCTTTAGAAATAATAGAGAGCTGTGCAAATGATGGTGAGCTATAGGTAGCAAATGTAAAGTCAAAGGAAAAGTTCTGTTTGTCTCATGTGCAGTGGTTTAAAATAGAATGTTTTGTTGCAGGATGTTACCAAGTTGACACCACTTTCACACGAAGTCATCAGCAGACAAGCCACAATTAACATAGGTAAGAATAACTTGGAGTCTCGAAATGCTTGATCACTGGCAAGTAATTTTAACTTCTCCCTTGCCGTGATTAATTGAATTATATGAGGATTCAGGTATACAAGAAGTAGATACTGAACTCTTGTGAGCAAAGCACCTGTTAGATTTCTTGAGAAACACAAAGAATGCTGCAAATACCTAGTTTACAGACTGAGTGAGAAAGAAGAATGTAGACATGAAAAGGTTAACAATGTAAGAAATTGTATAGTCATACGTAGCAGAAGTTTAAAGAAGAGTTGAAAATGTGGCTATACTTGTTGCACGGGGTTATTGCGAGAGCAGTTTGTGAAAGTCTTATTTGATATATAAGCTGTTATTTCTTAATTGACACCCTTCGAACTTTAGAGGAGAAGTTACGTTGACTGTAAATTTTGGATATTTGAGAGTCTGTACAAACATCACGGTAAAGACTAGTTAAAAGTTAGACTCTACCATAAGGCCATTAAAAAGTTATAAAATATAAGCTACCCTTGACAGCATTACTGTGATTAAACTTGGGCTGTTTTCTTATTTTCATAAATTCCTTTTAGTTTTGTTAGGGCTCGTCATACCTATTCACCTCACTCTGGAAATGCTGGCAAGTTTCTTAATATACAAGATGTTATATACTTTTTAGTGAGTGTTATTTCAAATGACGTCAGTCTTTTCTGTAAGTAATAACATGCAATGAGTAGCCGTTATTACACTGTGTATGATTTTCTTTTAGGTACTTAGGATATTTTTAGATTTTTTTGTGATTGTTGAGAATATACATAGCAAAATATACACCAATTCAACCATTTCTACATACACAATTCAGTGACGTTGATTACATTCTTTAAGTTGTGCAACCATTCTCACCCTCCTTTTCTGAGTTGTTCCTCCCCTATTAGCATAAACTCACTGTCCTCTAAGGTTCCTATCTAATCTTTTTGAGTTGCTGTTGTCGCTTTGATCCCATATAGATAGTTCTTAAAAGTGCGTAATGCTCAAGGCAGACATTTTTTACTAGTTAAGGTTATTATTTGATTTTAAGAAGACCTCAGGGACTATTTTTGGTTTGAGATTTAAAGATTATCTCAGGGCAGTAGTTTCAGGGGTTCATCCACCCTCCATGGCTCCAGGAAGTCTAGAGTCCATGAGAATTTGAAGTTCTATTCTGCATTTTTCTCCTTTGATCAAGATTCTTCTGTTGAATCTGATCAAAATGTTCAGTAGTGGTAGCTAGGCACCATCCAGTTCTGCTGGTCTCATGACAAAGGAGGCAATTGTTCATGGAGGCAATTAGCCGAACATTCCATATCCTCCTCCTATTCCTTGACTACTCTTCTTCTCTGTTGCTCCAGGCAAATAGAGACCAATTGTTGTTTCCTTGGGTAGCTACTTGCAAGCTTTTAAGACCCCAGGCACTACGCGACAAGCTAGGAGGCAGAAGAGAAGCACTAAACATGTTATTAGGCCAATTAACTGGGATGTCCCATGAAACTACGACCCGAAACCTACAAACCAAGAAGCCAAATCCCAGGAGGCTTTTGGTTGTACATAATCAGCCTCAGCAGCTACTCTTTTCTAGTTGTTTTAAATATATCTATCATACAACTTTTGCCAGTTCAACTTTTTGCAAGTATATAACATTGACAGCAATTACAATAATTGGCTGTACAACTCTATCCTTAATCAATACGATTTTTTCCATCACTGTTTACACTCCCCCTCCCCCCTTCCTCCTCTTTCCTGCCCCTGGTAACTACTAATAAACGTTGTTCTCTAAACATTTGCCTTTTCTTGTCGGTTTATTTAAGTAAGGTCATACAATATTTGTCCTTTTGTGATTGACTTACTTCACTCAGCATAATGTCTTCAAGCTCCATTCATCTTGTAGCATGTATCAAGACTTCATTTCTTCTACTGGCTGAGTGGTATTCCGTTGTATGTATGTACCACATTTTGTTTATCCATTGATCTGTTGATGGACATTTAGGTTGTTTCCACCTTTTGGCTATTGTGAATAGTGCTGTAGTGAACATTGGTGTTCATTGATGAGTCTCTGCTTTTGAGTTTTTTGGGTATATTTCACACTGTATAATTTTTAACAAGGTTGTCAGTTGCACGGAAAGTTCCCTTTAGTCCTGTGTCAAAACAAGTTTTTAGTAGGAAAGGATATATAGGAGGGAAAATTGAAGCCACTGTTGGTTTTATGTTGGTATCTACAATGGGAGTTATGGCTTTGGTTTGCTATTCTAACACTTTTGAAGAAATATTTGGTGTAATTGGATGCATATGAATTAATTTTTTGTACTTTGATGATAGGTACAATTGGTCACGTAGCTCATGGGAAGTCTACAGTTGTAAAAGCTATTTCTGGAGTTCACACTGTCAGGTTCAAAAATGAACTAGAAAGAAATATTACAATCAAACTTGGATATGCTAATGCTAAGGTGAGTAGTATATTGTGGCACCAGAAACCATTTAAGTTTAATTGTTGAATGTGCAGATAACAAATCCAAATCTTTTTTTAATTGAAACTTTTAGATTTATAAACTTGATGACCCAAGTTGTCCTCGGCCAGAATGTTATAGATCCTGTGGAAGTAGTACGCCCGATGAGTTTCCTACAGACATTCCAGGGACCAAAGGGAACTTCAAATTAGTCAGGTGATCTCTTTCGTGCAAAACACGCTTCACATTTCATATATATTATCTTGTGCTTTTTGAAATATTTAAGACAATGATTTAAACCTAATTGCAGAATAGCTTTGTTATTTTCCCATTATTTTATATTTTTATTGCTTGTCATGAAGATAATTTGAAGAGCCAACTATTTCAAATTGACACCGCCATGAATTTTGCACCCAAGATTAGTGCCTCACTTGCTTCACCCTAGTCCTGGCCCTGATCAGAGATCAGCAGACTTTTTCTTTAAAGAGCCAGACAGTGAATTTTTTTTTTAAATTGTGCTTTAGGTGAAAGTTTGCAGCTCAAGTTAATTTTTCATACAAACATTTATACACATATTGTTATATGACATTAGTTGCAGTCCGTATAATATGACAGCACACTCCCCCTTTCCACCTCGGGTTTCTTGTGTCCGTTCAACCAGTTCCTGTCCCTTCCTGCCTCTGGACAGGACCCGCCCATTTGGTCTTGTGTGTCTGCTTGATCTAAGAAGCACACTGTTCACTTTATTATTTTTTGTCTTATAGTCCAGTCTAATCTTTCTCTGTAGAGTGGGCTTCGGGAAGTGAATATTTTTTTACTTTGCAGGCTATAGGGTCTTTCTTGTACCTACTCAGCTCTGCCCTCGTATCATAAATAAGATGTAGATAATGTGTAAATGACAGGTTTTGGAGGTGGGCCAGATTTGACTTGCTGGGCTTAGTTTGCCAGCCCCTGTTTTGGATCATGACATTGTGAACATACAATTTTAAAAATAGTAACAATTCTGAATGAGTTCTATGGTTTTGTTGAAATAGCACTGACATCTCCACTTTAGATTGGCAATTCCAGTTTTTCAAGGTGCTAGAGATACTTTTAGCAGATTATCCTTTCAGATGTCATTCCTCATTCTATTACAACAGATTTTATAATTTATTAGGTTTTAGCTTTCAAATTGATGGCATTCCCAATATATACTCTGTACCATGTTCTATACCATAGTCACTTTAATTGGATTTGGGAGTTTCTGTCTTTTTAGGTGAGTTATTTCTATGTATAGCTTAGTTTTATTTACTTTGTAGTGATCTGCGCTGATTATGCTCTCAGCTGGTAATCTTTCTCCTAAGTGATTAATTTCAGGAAGTCTGTGACTTGCAAGTTTAGGTATCGATTTTAAGGCTGATTACTATTTCTCAATTGTTAGACATGTTTCCTTTGTTGACTGTCCTGGCCACGATATTTTGATGGCTACTATGCTGAACGGTGCGGCAGTGATGGATGCAGCTCTTCTGTTGATAGGTAAATAATATCAGAATTGGTTTGGACAAACCAGTATGGAGCAAACCCAAGATGGAATATTTAAAGGGGAGCTAGGGCATTTCAGGGTTTTATCAATTACCTGCTAAGGGTGACATGAATGGAAACATGCCATTCAGGAAGACATCCCTGCCTGCCAGCTTTCACAAAATACTAAACAGGATGGATTTGGGGCTGATGTCTTATGAGAGTGTTTATGGTAGTATCAAAAAAAAAAAGCAATGCATTTTTTTCACACTTAAATCACATGAGATGGTTTATTATTTTAGTTTTAAATTTGTATATAAAAGTACGTATATGGGGGTTTTTCGTTTATTTCTTTTGGGGGGATCATCTTTATGTTGTCCACTGCAACACTGACTTAGAATGGTTTTATTTAGGTGCAAATGATCACATGAAGTGCTGAAGGCTAGGCCTACATGGGGTTTTCCAGGCTAGGGTTGTGCTTCCTTATGTGAGCTGAGATTTCATTGGTGTGGGATATAATTTTCAAGAGCATGCCAAATGGGCATAGTACAGGGCACCTGAACATCACAACTCGGGGAGGATCATCATTGGAATGCTGAACAAAACATGTTTATTTCTTTATAAAACACTCCTGTTGGTTGTCTTCACAGGTAGTGTTTTCTTCTCCCCCTTGTTAGAGAGGAGCCCCGATGTTTAGTTATAATTCATAATTGTATTAAATGTCTTCCCCTCTTAAATACTCCCTGCGTCTCAGGAGCTTGGCTGGGCCAGAACAGTTCTAAGACTGAATAGAGCCAGAGGGCTATACCTTATGCCTGAGCAAAAGCTGAGGCTCTGTAAAGACTCTGAGAAATCAAACTTGTTGATTCTAAGCTTCTAGTTTAGGACCAGGAATGGGAGCTGAAAGGGTGGGAGGATCAAGTGAATGCAGAGGATGAAGCAGGGGCCAAAGGTGGACAGTTGGCAGTGATACAGTGATATCTGGGTCTTCTGCCTTTAGCAGGGCTGGGACATTCATGGGTTTACTTTATTAGGTACCAGCTAATTCTTTTTTGTGGTGGTGGTAAAGTACAGATAACGTAAAATTACCATTTTAACCTTCAACGTATGTAATCGCATTAAGTACATTCACAGTGTTATGCAACTATTCCTACTAATCTAGTTCCAGAACTTTTTCATCACCCCAAAAGGAAACCCCATACACATTAAGCAGTCACTCACTCATTCCCTCGCTCCTTAGCCCCCAGCAACCACTAATCTGCTTTCTACCTCTGTGTATTTGCCTATTTTGGATTGTTCCAGTTAATTCTTATGTATCTTTTATTCTTCGTCATCTAGCTGGTAATGAATCTTGTCCTCAACCTCAGACTTCTGAACACCTGGCAGCTATAGAAATCATGAAACTGAAGCATATTTTGATTCTACAAAATAAAATTGATTTGGTAAAAGAAAGCCAGGCTAAGGAACAATATGAACAGATCCTTGCATTTGTACAAGGTAAGAAGCTGTAATATCTGATGAATCACTTTGAGAGGACTATAATCTAGATGTTGTTTTTAGGTGCCAATGAGTCAATTTTTGACTGTAGTAACCCCATGTGATGGAGTAACTGCCCCATAGGGTTTCTTAAGCTATAATCTTTATGGAAACAGATTGCCAGTTCTTTCTCGTATGGAGCTGCTGGGTGCATTTGGTTAGCAGCTGAGCACTTAACTATTGTGCCACCAGGGCTTCTTTAATCCAGATATTACATGTTAAATTAACTTTTAATATAATAGATTATCTAAAACAGAGTAAACTTATGGATCTTTAAGCTCTATTTCTCTACCTACTACATGTTGTTAGCTGCCATCTTTTGGAAGCAGATTTCCAGACCTGTCTTCGGAGGAGCTTCTGGGTAGGTTTGAACCGCCAGCCTTTCAGCTAATAGTTGAGTGTTTAACCATTTTCCTCACCCAGGGACTCACTACTTGTTAGCCACCCTCTTATAAGTAGTGAAATCTATGTTTCTGAATTTGATATACCAAAGTACATTTTTGCTGGCTGAAAGTCAGAATTGAAGTTGTCTTCTGGAAACTTAGTTAGACTTTTTAAGAAATCCTCCACAGTGATAGTAAAATGAATCAAAAAAAAAAAAAAAAATGTGATTCCGACTCATAGCAACCCTATAGGACAGAGTAGAACTCCCCTGTAGGGTTTCCAAGGAGCGCCTGGAGGATTCAAACTGCTGACCTTTTGGTTAGCAGCCAAACTCCTAACCACACCACCACTAGGGTTTCCAAATGAATCAAAGTACTTTAAAAAAAATTCAATCTGACACTATTTATTCTGTTTTTTTTCTTTTAATTTATTTTGTTGTTGAGAACATATACAGCAAAACATACACCAATTCAACCGTTTCTACGTGTACAATTCAGTGACATTGATTACATTCTTTGAGTTGTACAACCATTCTCATCCTTTTCCTAGTTGTTCTTCCCTCGTTAACATAAACTCACTGCCCCCTAAGGTTTCTATCTAGTCTTTTGTGTTGCTGCTGTCAGTTTGATCCCGTATGGGTAGTTCTTAAAAGAGCATAACGCTCAAGACAGACATTCTTTACTAGTTAAGCTTAAGTATTGTTTGGTTTTAAGAAGACTTCAGGGGATATTTTTGGTTTAAGGTTTAAAGATTATCTCAGGGCAGTAGTTTCGGGGGTCCATCCAGCCTCCATGGCTCCATAAAGTCTAAAGTCCATGAGAATTTGAAATTCTGCTCTGCATTTTCCCCCTTTTGATCAGGATTCTTCTATAGAATGTTTGATCAGAATGTTCAGTAATGGTAGCTGGGCACCATCCAGTTCTTGTCTCATGGGAAAGGAGGCAGTTGTTCATGGAGGCAATCAACTACACATTCCATATCCCCCTCCTGTTCTTGACTCTCCTTCTTCCTCTGTTGCTCCAGGCAAATAGAGACCACTTGTGCTTCAGATAGCCGGACACTCTTCTTAGGAATAGCTGTTGCCAGCATTGCAACTGACGGTGATTTATTTAATCTTTATAGTGTCCCGTCTCTAGCAGCATAGTATTTTATGTTTGGGGAAAGATCTGCATCTTATTGTTGACATGATTCTCTCAAGATTGACTTCCTGCGAATCCAGTTCTATCATAAAGAAAAAGGATAAGTCATTTTGATAAAAATCTCATTATGCCTGGTCTATTTCTTTGATCAGCTTATTTGACATGTAATTAATAAGGAGCAAATATTTGTGCCTAGAGTCTTTGATTAGCAGAGTCTGTAATTTTATCTTGACATTTATTGGAAGGTTAATTACATGTTACTAAAAATGTTTTGAGCTAGTAAAGTACTCTTTCCCAGGAGTGCCAGTATTTTATTCCCTTAAACAATTTTATCATTTTACTATTAAATATATCTATCAACATAATTTTTTAAATTTTCCCTTAAAGAGGAATAGTATTTTCAAGGGAAACAACAAACAGTTTTGGCATCTTTCTGAACAGAATTATCACTTTCCATCTGTTAGCATTTGTATGGGGATGTTCAGGCATCTCTTTTAGTAATCTTAATGATTGTTACATAACAGAAATTGGAGAACAAATTCTATAAAACTCAAGAATTACCATCTTTCTGAATTTTGTCATATAGGTACAGTGGCAGAAGGAGCTCCTATTATTCCGATTTCTGCTCAGCTGAAGTATAATATTGAAGTTGTCTGTGAGTACATAGTAAAGAAAATTCCAGTACCTCCAAGAGACTTTACTTCAGAACCCCGACTTATTGGTAAGTGATAGGATTTGCCTTGAAGTCTTGATTTGATCTTTTCTACACTGGTAGTTCTCCTTTAAGGGTGTTTATTAATATTCCTTCTTTGCCCAGAGGTGATAATATAAATCACAATCTCTGTAAAAATTTTTTTAAATTTTAAAACAGGTAATAGGTTTATGAAATCCAAGGGCAACAGTTTATTTTAAACTCAGTGGAGTAAAATTAAGATTGATATATAAATTGAAATTGATCCATTCCAAGATTGTATTGGCAATGCTGGATTGCATTAGTGGTTGAGGAGCAGAGTCCTGAATACAGTAGAAAGGAACTGTTAACATTTTTCATGTGCTGTATATGGTATGTGATCAAGATTTAGTAATACAGTAGTTTCTGTGGAATTACAACATTTTAGTAAGGAACAGGATGTTCGATCTTTCATACGAATGATATCAGTGTACCGTTAATGCAGATTTTAATGTCTCTCACCTTAATTTAAGTTTGCACTACCATTATTGATGTAATTTGATTATCTGAGCCTGTGGTTGCTACATAGGGGTGGAGGAGTCTTTTCAGAAAAGACATTTGAGCCCATCTGATCCTTCCTTCATGCCTCCTGTGTGTGTGGTGGGAAATATTCTCTTGGGGAATTGTGATGCATACCCTTTGTTAAAGATCAATGTTCTCAGCACCTAAGCGCAGGTTACATAGTGTTAGAGTTGTTTTGTAGTTTTAAAACTAAATTTTTATTAGAGAAGACATATACTATTGAGGTATATGAAGAAAAAAGTCCACCATCTCCCTGCCTCCCATTTCCAGCCCCTCAGCCCTAAAGTAACCAAAGTTGGCTACTGGTGTGTATATTCCCACACCTCTCTTTTTGTTCGTGTCATCATGTGTAAATATATACAAGAATTTACTGCTTTATTTTTTCTTTATGGAAGTGGAATCATACCATGTATATTATTTTTGGTAAGTAGTTTTTTTTTCTTCCCCTTAACAGTATATGAGGGTCATCCTTCCAGATCATTACCTGTAGCTCTACCATTCTTTTTAAATAGTTGTATGATACTCATCGTATGAATATAGTTAGCATAATATGCCACCTATTAACGAACTTTGACTTTACTTAGCCTACTCTAAGTAAGGCTGCAATAAGCATTGGAATAATATTTAATACTAGATTTTGTCACAAAGTTATCCCTATGGTATGAATATTAAATAGCTACTATTTTAGAAAAGTTTGACTTGGAGAAGAATGTTTCTTAAGTTAAAATTGACAGGATTGGCTTTAATTTGTTTTCTTTTAGTGATTAGGTCCTTTGATGTCAACAAGCCTGGCTGTGAGGTTGATGACCTTAAGGGCGGTGTTGCCGGTGGTAGTATTCTAAAAGGAGTATTAAAGGTAAGCTGGGTTTTGAATTTTACTTTTTTCGTTTTTTTTTTGTAAACTTCCCCTTGTGTTACTCAGGAAAAAATTACGGGAGATCCAAATTGAAAAATAAAATAGTTTTTTCATGGTGTTTGGTACCTTAGAGATTTCTTTGTTTTCTGTTATATCTTTTGAATGTCTTACTTCTACATTTCTAGACTCCTTGTAAGTATGGAGCATGTTTTACATGTTGATAGCCTTGTTTGGCAGGTCATTAGTAACAGTTGGATGGTTCAGGTTTTAAAGATCCCTTCCACATCTTTTTTTTTCCCCCCCTTTAATAGTGATCTTTGAAATAAAGGAAGGGTTGCCTTTTCAGTTTTACAGTCTGCTTGTTAGTGCTTTTGATATATAAATAGTATTTGTGTTGTTGTAAGTATTTCTAATTACTGATTTATATGTTTACAGGTGGGCCAGGAGATAGAAGTCAGACCTGGTATTGTTTCCAAAGATAGTGAAGGAAAACTCATGTGTAAGCCAATCTTTTCCAAAATAGTGTCACTTTTTGCAGAACATAATGATCTTCAGTATGCTGCTCCAGGAGGTCTTATTGGTAAGGATTTTCCTGTCATCCCTATCCTTTTAATTGGTGGACATTCATGGTACCTTTTATGGGAAATGGATTACCCAAAAAGATGCATTAACTGTAAAATTTTAATTGGACATTTTGTAGCGAATGGGGGTTGGGAAACATTCTTGTGGCTAAGCTATTAATTTTAGGTCATAAGATGGTTTCGTGTGTTTGTAAGAATTACTATTTTTGTGTTCTTTTATTGTGATGAAATATACGTAACAAAGCGTTTGCTGTTCCAACCATTTTTACGAGTATAGTTCAGTGACATTAATTACATTCTCCATGTTAGTGAAGCCATCATTGTTTGTTTCCAAATATTCTTGTCACCCTAACAAACTCAGTACTCCTTAAGCGGTACCTCCCCATTTCCCCTTCTAGCATAAAGAAGAATACGTTTTGGTTTAGTATATAGAGTAACTTCTTTTTGGCAATAACAAAATAAGGTCTATAACCTAGTATTTAAAATACCTAACTATACCTTTTTAAAAATCTCTCCACAGTTTTTGTGGTAGAGAGTGGTTGCTTTTTATGTATATTTTTACAAATGGAAAGTTACCCACAAATGTCAGCTGAATCATGTCAGATCATACTTAACTAAGGTAGGAATAAAAGAAGATACTTTGCATATGTAGGAATTGCTGAAATGATTTATGGATTTTCTAGTCCCTTACAACTTAGTATATTACAGGATGTCCAAGAAAAGGCAGATTCAGTGAGAGTTAGAGGTAATGTACCTTTGGATTAAAGAAGAAAACATTTGGTGAAAGAGTTTGTCTTTTGGTTCTCTGGGTTTTGGCTATATAATTCATTTTTCCATTCTATCCTGTTAATTAAGAGTTCGCTGTATAAAATTTTATGTGGTTAGTTTGTCTTTGTTTTTTCTTTTAGTAAACATGGAAACGCTAAGGTTTTTTAAAATTATGGAAATTTTCAAACGTAAAAGTAGAGAGAATAGTATAATGACAACCCCCATGTTGCTACCACCCAGCTTCCACAATTACCAGTATTTCATCAATCTTGCTTCATCTACGTAGCTCTCCTCAAAAGATACACAGCTAAATTATTTTGAAGTGGATTCTAGGAATCTTATATGAATTCTTTGTTAAGATATCTTTTTGATCAACCTTCAAGGGGAAAAGTGGCAAGCAGATATTCTGCAAATTATACATCATGAATTTTGTATGTTTTCAACATTTGTTAAGGATACTCAGACTCAGTTTTTAGTTAGGCTATTATCTCTGTTAAGGAGCCCTAGTGGCACAGGGGTTAACTTCTTGGCTGCTAACTGAAAGGTTGGTAGTTCGAACCCACCAGCCATTGGCAGGAGAAAGATGTGGCAGTCGGCTTCCGTAAAGATTTATGGCCTTGGAAACCCTATGGGGCAGTTCTCCTCTGTCCTATAGGGTCGCTATGAGTCAGAATTGACTTGACAGCAGCGAGGTTTTTTATTATCTCTATTTGCCCCTTTTTATTATTTAAATCAAGTGAATCCTGTTCTCAATTGCCCAACTAACCTGTAAGTTTACAGTTCTGTTTCTTCAGATAAAACAAGGATTTTATCATGCCTGTGTAGCTGTTACCAGAAAAAACCAAACCCGTTGCCGTCGAGTTGATTCCGATTCATAGCAACCCTATAGGACAGAGTAGAATTTCCCCATAGGGTTTCCAAGGAGCACCTGGTGGATTCGAACTGCCGACCTTTTGGTTAGCAGCTGTAGCAGTTAACCACTACGTCACCGGGGTTTCCATAGCTGTTACAAGAGTATGAAAATATAAGTGTGTATTAAAATGCATAGATATATGCTAAATTTGGGGTAAACAACTAGCTTTATAGACATTTTAAGAAATAAAAAGTTGGATTGTATATATCTTACTTTCTGTTAGGAGTTGGAACAAAAATTGACCCCACCTTGTGCCGGGCTGACAGAATGGTGGGGCAGGTACTTGGTGCAGTTGGAGCTTTACCTGAGATCTTCACAGAATTGGAAATTTCCTATTTCCTACTCAGACGGCTTCTAGGTGTACGCACTGAAGGAGACAAGAAAGCTGCAAAGGTAAATGCTTTTTATAATTTCCGTTTCAAAAAGACAAACCGTGATGTTAAAACTAGCTTTGAGTTTCATTCTTTTACAGTTAACATGGGAATAAGAAAAAAGAATAGGTGAATAAATTTGACTTCCTGAAAATTGAAAACATCTATATAACAGCCATAAACCAAGCTTAAAGTATAAGGAAAAAAATAAAATAGGGGAAAAGTATTTGTGTCACATATGACAAAGACTTGATGTTCCTAATGTAGTTATGACTTTAAAAGAAGACTGTAAGATTATGCTGGCAAACATAGAAAATTGCTGATACCTAGTGTTGGCAATGGTGTACGGAAATAGCAGTCATAACACTTTTTGAGAAAGTATAAATTGGCACTTTTAGGGAGAGAAATTTGGAGATATTCATCGACATCTCAAATGTGCCAAGACCCTATCCCCGCAAATTTCACTGCACACTATTTTCTTAAATAGCAAAATATTTATTATAGCAATATCCATTTAGTGGGAAAATGTGCCAGTTGAAAAAGAATGAGGTAGGCTATATGTATGGACATAGAAAGATCTCCAAGATGTATTACACTAGGAGAGAGAAACAAGTGGTAGAGGAGTTACAGAATTCTGTCTTATCTATTTTTAATGCTGGGCCTCCTAATTATAAAACTGTAAGAGTCTCATGGTGAAAAATTCATACAGGACAAAGTAATAACTCAGTAAATCTATCTTTCCCCACCTCACGCCCCCCCCCCCCCCCCCCCCCCCCCCCCGCAAATAAAATTCTGTTCTTAATTTTTCTTCAGGTCTTACTAGTGTTTCATTTGGTGCTTAAAATTTTACTTTTCTCTTATTTAGGTAACTTTAGAAGAATGTATTCTTCCCATTATGGCATTGAAAATTTTGTATATATGTGGACATAAAATGCCTGCCGGAGTAGATACTGACCTTTAGCAGTCAGATCCTAAAGTCCTTTGAATATCAGGGAAAAGTTATTTTCTGGAGAAAACAATGAGGAAAGAAATCATTTTGAATGTGAGCTACGTGTTTATTAAACTTTTAGGTTTGTCATTTTTTTTAGAGTTTTTTTTAATAAAAGACTTTCTTTCTCATTATCTGGCTTTTAATAAAAATATGAAATCATTAAAATGAGTGATCTGAACTTGGGTATTAGGTTTTAAGTGGGGAAAACAGCAATAATACGAATGTTGTGTGCCATTGAGGCAATTCCCACTCATAGCGACCCTATAGGAGAGAGTAGAACTGCCCCATAGGGTTTCCTAGGCTGTAATCTTTATGAGAGCAGATCGTCAGGTCTTTTCGCCTGAGGAGTGGCTGATGGGTTCAAACTGCCGACCTTTTGCCTAGCTGCCAAGCACTTAACCATTGCACCACCAGGGCTCCTTAAAAATAGGACTAGAAACCAAACCCAAAGCCGTTGCCGTCGAGTCGATTCCATCTCATAGCAACCCTATGGGACAGAGTAGTACTACTCCCTAGGGTTTCCAAGGAACGGCTGGTGGATTCAAATTGCCGACCTTTTGATGAGCAGCCGTAGCTCTTAATTACTTCGCCACCAGGGCTCCAAATAATAGGACTAGTAGGTACTAATTCACTTATTACCATGAATGGTAATTGTTACCCAATTTTACAGAGGCTTAGAGGGTTCCAGTAACTGGCTTAGGGTACGTGACTGGAATTGGATTTCCAGAACCCATGTTATTAACTTATATAACCATTGTCCTGCCTTCCTCCCACTTGAGGAAATTTTGTAACCCATTTCTACCATACAACCTCTTCAGAATTTTAAGAGGTTCTGTACTGTGAATATTAGCATATTTTTTAAAGGTGCCTATGTTTTTAATTGCAATTTTTAGTCTATATATATATACATACATACATATACAAACACATACATGTGCATATGGTTATAAAAATGGCGTGGCGGCAGCATCTGACCTCCTTGTCTAACTTTGTAAGGGGAAGGAGAGAGCATCATTATCAGCATCTGCAGTCCAAGGCTGATTCCTGTGAAGCGGAGGTCAGATATAAACCCCCTCTCTCCAACCTTTTTACCGATTCCTACACCAGCCATCCTTCTCATGGCACTCTCTGCTTCCCTACTGAGTTCGATAATTAGTTGCAGTGGCCACACAGACTCACAGAAAATATTCAGGACTATGGGGTTTATTAGGGAGGTAACAGATTACAATTCAGGATCAGGACTGACTCAGGATATAGTTCTTCAGTCAGGACAGCTCCTCAGCTATACTCACAGGCAGGCCTCTCCCTCGGCCCCTGGGCCCCTTGGGCTGGCCTCTGCCCTGCTTGGGCAAGTGTTACAAAGCTCTTTAGCTCTACTGGTAAGGGCCCAGAGACACCCCACTCTGCCAGTAAGCCTCCTGCCTGAATGCACTCAGCTCTCTTGTTCCATGGGTTGGCAAGCCTCCTGTAACCACCTCGCTCCGTGAGTAGGAAGCCCACCATGCCGTCTTGCGCTGGTCTCCTGGTTCTGCTGCCACCGTTTCTCTGCCGCTGCTTCTCACTGTCTCTCACAGTCTCCAGTGTTACAGTTCTCTCTCTCTCTCTCTCTCTCTCTGTCTCTCTCTCCCTCCCTCCCTCCCTCCCCTGAGTCTAGGAGGTTCTCACCTTAGGGAGCCTGGATCCAAAGAATGCGTTCTGCTTCCAGCTCTTCTTTCTTGGTGGTAGTGAGGTCTCCTCTCTTCTCTGGGATTGACAGTCTTTAAAGCCTAGCGGGATGGCAAAACTAATCAATCCCCTCGTTAGGGTTCCATATACCTTATTTTCATGGCTCCACCCCCCTAAGGTTGCCATGCACCTTATTTGCATTGTTAGCAATTGTCATGGTTTGAATTGTGTCCCACCAAAATATGTGTCAACTTGGTTAGACCATGATTCCCAGTATTGTGTGGTTGTCCTCCATTTTGTGATTGGTGTGATTTTCCTATGTGTTATAAATCCTAATCTGCCTGTGGTTAATGAGATAAGATTAGAATATGTTAAAGAGGATTAGGGTGGGATGTAACACCCTTACCCAGTCACATCCCTGATCTATTGTAAAGGGAGTTTCCCTGGGATGTGGCCTGCACCACCTTCTGTCTCTCAAGAGATAAAAGGAAAAGGAAGCGAGCAGAGAATGAGGGACCTCCTACCACCAAGAAAGCAGCACCGGGAGCAGAGCGCATCCTTTGTACCTGCGCAGAGAAGCTGGTAGTCCAGGGGAAGATTGATGACAAGGACCTTCCTCCAGAGCCAACAGAGAGAGAAAGCCTGGAGCTGACGCCCTGAATTTGAACTTGTAGCTTATTAGACTGTGAGAGAATACATTTCTCTTTGTTAAAGCCATCCACTTGTGGTATTTCTGTTATAGCAGCACTAGATGAGTAAGATAGCAATCTGTCCAACCCCCTTGATGGACCACAAGCACCTTATTTGCATAGTCCCAGTCAGTCATTTGATGGGAGTTACAAGACCAGGGCAAGAAAGGCCATAAAAGAGATTCATCACACCATAGTGGTTTACTTATTTTCCAAAGTATCTGGTAAATACCCACAAATTTTCTTGATTTGAGGGCTTATTTTTCTTGAATTTATTTTCCCTAGGTGCAAAAGCTGTCTAAGAATGAAGTGCTCATGGTGAACATAGGATCCCTGTCAACAGGAGGAAGAGTTAGTGCAGTGAAAGCTGATTTGGGCAAAATAGTTCTCACTAATCCTGTGTGCACAGAAGTAGGAGAAAAAATTGCCCTTAGCCGAAGAGTTGAGAAACACTGGCGGTAAGTTTTATTAGCTTTTGTTACTGTCTAATAAAAAAGACAGAATTTCCTTGTAGAGCTTAGTTCTTGGGGTGTATACACACGTAACGCATGTGCACTTTTCCTTGAATGCAGTCGTTTTTATCATAACTCTCAGCTGTTTATTCGGATGACTTTGAAATCTGTATCTCTAGCCTGAATTTGTGAGACTATGGGCCCATGTTTTAGTCGAAATACTGTGGTTGGCTGCCATTCATTTCAGTCACAAACTATGTAAAAACCAGTGAATTTAGGTTTAATATTTCAGTTGTCTTTGACTCTTTATAGCTTTTTGTTTTGAAATAATGTCAAACTTAACAGAAAAATTACAAGAGTTTTACAGAGAATTCCTGTATACTCTACCCAGTTTTAAAAACGTGTGTATACATATGTATGTACGTGTGTGTGTGTGTAATTTTTTTCTGAACCATTTCAGGAGTAGGTTGCATGTATCATGCTCCTTGACCTCTTAATACTTCAGTGTGTATATCCCTAAAAACAAGGCTATTCTCTTATATAACCACTTCAAAAAATTTAACATTGATAAAATACTGAAATCTACAGTCCATATTCCAGTTTTATCATTTGTCCTAATAATGTCCTTAATAGCATTATTCCTCTTCCAGTCTAGAATCATGCATTGCATTTAGTTTTCATGTCTCTTTGATCTCTAATCTGGAACTACCTCAGCCTTTCTTTCTCCTACATGACATTGTCAATTTTGAAAAATAAATCATAGTATTTCTTGATGCAGGTTTATCTGATGTTTCCTCAGATTAGATCCAGATTATGTGTTCTTGGCTGGAATACTTATGTAGGCAATGATGTGTCCTTCTCAGGGAATCACATCCAAAGGTAACAATACCTGATTGCTCCACATTGGTGAGGTTGATTTTAATCATGCAGGCAAGATGTTGTCTAGTTACTCTTTTTACCCTTGCCACTAATAAGTAATCCATAGGGAGACCCTTCGAAACTCTGCAAATATCCTGCTTCTCATCATATCCTCCCCTCCTCCACACCCCCTGGATTTAGTATCCATTGATGATTCTTGCCTGAATTCAACTTGACTGTGAAGACTGTGAAATAGTGGGGTTTTTTTCCCAGCAACTTCACCATTCCACATTTATCATTTGATATTCTTCCCAATTATTTATTTACTTATCTAGTTATAACATGGACTTGTGGAGTCCTGTTTTGTTCAATAAGTGATGATCCATTGCTTCCTTATTTATTTTGTTGCTTAAATTGTCCAAGATCTGGCCAGTGGAACCCCTTCAAGCTGGCTCTTGTCTTCTTTTGACATACGCCCATCATTTTCTTGACCACTTCCTTTCTGTCACAAGAAGTTTCAGATTTATCTGTACCTTCTCTTTGCAGTCATAGAATTGGCTGTTTCTCCAAGGAATCCTGATTCCTTTTAGTGGGAAATGGCATGTAGAAACAAAGCTCTGGATTTTGGGGGTACTCATTGCTCCTAGGTGCTGTTGCTTCTAGGTCCTTTGAGTACATACAGCTAGTAAACACACATACATCTTTGACTCCTGACCATTTTATTTTTCCCAAGTTACTGAGTCTGCTCCTTCTATTCTTTGTGACCTCATCATAGCCCATATCATCATTATTTCACACTTAAAAGTTATTGCAAAGGACTCCTAGTTTGCTTTTTCCTTTCTTTGTTACTTAAAAACTCAGCCAAAATTAATCTTTTGAAACATTTTCATTATGCTGTGCTCAGTACTTTCTAGTAGCTTCTCTCTCTTTCTCTCTGATGTTCAAGATCTTTCTGGAAGCATACTTCCACTGATTTAACTTCCTTCTGCTTTGCCCAGTATACCCCAAAACCAAACCTATTGCTGTCAAGTTGATTCTGACTCATGGCAACCCTATGGGACATAGTAGAACTGCCCCCCACAGCGTTTCCAAGGAGCAGCTGGTGGATTCGAACTGCCGACTTTTTGGTGAACAGCCTGAGCTCTTAACCACTGTGCCACCAGGGCTCCTTGATCAGTATAAACCCTCTAAATTACGCTATTCTGTGCTTTCATCGTCCCCATAATTACTCACATCATCCCTCGCACGCTGTTCTTTCCTCACTTATTAGGCCTTCCCTGAATGTGGTGCCCCATAAATAATCCTGCTTCATGGTGATTTATTCCCATTTGCTCTCTCTCTTTTGTGTGATTATACTGTTTGCTATTATGGACTTACTGATTTCCAGTGTGTTTTAAAATTTAAGTTTAAATAATAAACTTTCAAAAACCCTCAAGATGGAAGGTATTATCTGTGACTTAGCTTGTTTATCACTTAGTTTGCACATTTTCTAAATTACCACAGATTTTAAAACAAAGGGTCTTTTTGTGCCTGTAGACCAATATTATATGAGGATTCTATCCAAATGAAATTTCAGACTTTGCTTGAAAATTAGCAAATATGTTAAAATTCATAAAGGAAATAAGGGAGCATCTGAATGACGCGTACATCATTTAGAATTGTGGTTTTTACTCACGTCTAGGCAGTTTTATTCTAGAAGATAGAGGTGAGGTAGAAATCCAGCCTTGCCGTTGACTAGCACAGACACTGAAAGAGGGAGCAGAGGAGAGGTCCGTCAGCTATTGAAAGTAATCTGCATACAGACTAGATGTTCCTCTAGTTCTTCTCTTATTTTCCTTTGCCAGCTAAGGTCATGGTAAAGTTATTGTGATTGGAATATTGATAAGGTAGAAAAGCATTTTTCAAGGAGAAAAGGGTAGAGAAAAAAAAAAACCCTGTTGCCGTCGAGTTGATTCCGACTCATAGCGACCCTATAGGACAGCATAGAGCTGCCCCATATGGTCTCCAAGGAGTGGCTGGTAGATTCAAATTGCTGACCGTTTGGTTAGCAGCTGAGTTCTAAAGGGTAAAAAAAGTCAGACTGAGGTGCTTTGTGTATCAGCATGGTTCCTTAGGTGGACCTGAACTGCTTTTACTTGGTGGTTCTGAAGGAGTGGGTATAAATTGACAGAGTGAAAATGGACGTATTTACAGCAGCACCTTTTTGTTTGCTTTTCCTGTCATTCATGCTGGCCAGAGTCCTATCAGGTTCTAGGAAGCTAAGAAGATAGTGTAGGCTTTCTTTATGAGAACAAACTTGAATTTGGAAGACAGGCAAGTAAAAAGCAGTTATGTTATATGATGATGTGGTAATAATGAAATTGATGTAAAATTCACAATTTTATTTCATTTTCATTTTGCAGCTTAATTGGTTGGGGTCAGATAAGAAGAGGAGTAACAATCAAGCCAACAGTAGATGATGACTGAAGACTCCCAGTTAAATAATACATGTGGATGAAGTCGGAATTTCTCTTTAACAACCTAGGGGTATATTTTCAAAGCAATACCAGGGGATTAATTGCACAGTAGTAGCTGTATGGTTATTCTCATTTTTTGGTGATGAAAATTTAACCTCTAATACTAAAATAGGGTCTACAATAAATGTAAAAATTGGTCTAATGTTGTGTTTACTCTACATTTTAGCAGAAATTAATCATTCCCAAATAAATTCTAATTTATACATCACTGCAGATTTGAAATCAAATTGTTTGCTACAGCCAGCCTTTGCTGTAGCACATGTGCCACTGAACCTGTTGGAAATAAAGTTTTTCTTCTTATTTTTTTTTTTATGATTCATCTTTGAGTAGTTCCAGGCTTGAAGGATGTTGCACCAGTAAACATTTGACACAAATTCTCCTTAAAGACCGGCTGTTCTTTTCCCCGTATTTTATGTTGCTTTATCTTTGAGTTTTAAGGTGAAAAGGAAATTAATAGGTTCAAATTAAATTACCCTTTAGAGCATGGATGAACCTTTCCTTCCTCTGACCCTGTTCCTAGCCTGGAACACAGGAAATTAAAGCCAGTTCTACTCCCTCACTGTGAATATTTCTGCACTGGTTTAGCCCTGAAACCAGACAGTCTTCCCTCATTGAAAAATAATGTTATACCAATTGATTATAGATTACTAATAGAGATCTTTCCCAGCCTTGTTTTATGTTTTTTCTTAACTCTTTAATTGAAATGGTTATGATACAGATTCTAATATAGTAATCTTTGGATCTTTCAAGAGTTAAAGATGGTAGAAGGCACAGGGTGAGCCCTTTGATTTTTAACTGATTCTCCATGTTCCTACGCTTTTCCTCTGCTATATTTTTGTACTCTTTTTGCTTCCTAAGAGATTGTGTTAGAGCACTGGTTCCCAACTCTAACATTAGAATTGCTGGGAAGCTTTAAAAAAAAGATGCCCCGACAGAGACTCTGACTTAATTGGCTTGGGGTGGAACACAAGCATTATTTTTAAAAGCTTCCCAACCCGTTGCCATCGAGTCGATTCCAACTTATGGCAACCCTATAGGACAGTAGAACTGCCCCATAGGGTTTCCAAGGAGTGTCTGGTGGATTCAAACTGCTGACCTTTTGGTTAGTAGCCAAGCTCTTTAACCACTTCACCACCAGAGCTCCAAAAGCTTCTCAGGGTTGAGAAGTTTAGAGAGTTGAGAAGAACATTCAGTAACAGAATCTTACTGAGTTTGGGTAGTCTGATAATACTTTTTAGTTTGCATTTCTTAAATTGACATTTAAGACGGGATTTAATCCCACGCTCATGATATTGTGCTCTTTTGGGCTCTGAAGCTGCCTTGTAAGAGTTTAAAAGCTATGACTGTCATTATTTAAGTTTATGCATTTTAAAGAAGCATTTTAATGCTACATACTTGGTTGATTTTGAAGGGTTGTGTTGTAGCATGAGGAACACATTTATTTAAAGCAGCGTTCTATTCCAAACATTAATTTTATATCTAACATGTCCCCCTGCGTCTTGTAAGCATCCTCTACCCAAAATTCTGGAATAATGTAAAACCCAAAGTTGTCAATGGTTGACTAATTTATTGTAATTAGTCCCATGTTAGAGCTGAAACCAGAAGTCCATTGTAATTAACTTCAAGCATTCACACGGGTTTCAGATAAATTGTTTGCAAAGCACGTACTTAGTGCAATGAGTATACACATACAAAAACAATGGGTCTTATTTTCATAGGACTTGAAATCATTACAGCAATTCTCAGCAAAAGATACTTGGTTGAGAATCACTGCCTGTAACAGGATGTTACTGATGAAAGTACATTGCATATGTAAATCCTTTTAGTTTTGCTGTCAAGATATTTTCAGCATCTGACCAATTCTCACCACCTCCACTGCTACCACCTTGGTCACAGCCACCAGTGGTTTCCACCTGGAATAGCCTAACTCCTCCCTGCTTCAACCCTTGCCCCACTGCAGTCTGTTTTCAACAGAGTAGCCAGAGTGATCGTTATAAAACTTAAGTCAGATTGTCACTCCTGCCGAAAACCTTTCAGTGGCTCCCGTTTCACTCAAAAAGCTCAAGTCCTACAATGGTCCAAAGGACCGATGTGAACTGAACCCACATAAATTGATAAAAAGCTTTTAAAGAACACTGAAAAAAAGATAAAATCAGAAATAATTTGCAACAGAAGACAGCTGAAACTTAAAACATTTGACATCCAATTCTTTGGGGATTTGTGTATAAGATCATATCATCTGCAAATAGAGATACTTTGACTTCTTCCCTACCAATTTTGATGCCCTTTATTTCTTTTTCTAGCCTAATTGCTCTGGCTAGGACATCCAGCACAATGTTGAATAAGAGTGGTGATAAAGGGCATCCTTGTCTGGTTCCCATTCTCAAGGGGAATGCTTTCAAAGTCTCTCC
>NW_004444036.1:8559087-8561194 GCF_000243295.1 Trichechus manatus latirostris
AGTTTGGCCAGTGGTTTATCAATTTTGTTGATCTTTTCAAAGAACCAGCTTTTGGTCTTGTTAACTCTTTCAACTGTTTTTTCTATTCTCTATTTCATTTAATTCTGCTCTAATTGTTATTAGTTCCTTTCTTCTGGCGTCCGAGGGCTTCTTTTGCTGCTCTCTTTCTTTTTGGATGTGTGCATTTATTGCTATAAACTGACCTCTGAGCACTGCTTTTGCTGTGTCCCAAGGGTTCTGGTAGGATGTGTTTTCATTCTTGTTTGATTCTATGAATTTCTTTATACTATCCTTAATTTCTTCTATAACCCAGTAAGTAGTGTTTGAGCAAGGTGTTTTTCAGTTTCCATGTGTTTGATTTTTTTTCCCTTGCTTTTTCTGTTACTGATTCCTACTTTTATGGCTTTACGGTCAGAAAAGATGCTTTGTAATATTTCGATGCTTTGCATATTGTTAAAGCTTGCTTTATGGCCTAATATGTTGACATCCAATTCTGTAAAAAGCTAATAGATAAACTTCTGGCAAGTCTAAATTTAAAAAAACATCACAAAGAAATAGGACTGAGAGGACTTCCGGCAACATGGTGCTCTAGGCAGAAGCACCATGCAGCCCCTCCACAGCAAAGATCTGAAAAATAAGCCAAACAGAGAAAACAGCAATCCTGAAACCCTAAAACATCAAATGAAGAGATAAAGAACTCAGCCAAGCACCAAATGGAGTGAGAAACCTGACAGAGAATGGAGAGCGAAGAGAGGTTCAAGCAGAGGTCCCCTATCAGCTAACGCAGCGTGCATCCGCCATCTTGGACTCCTATCAGAGACCAGCAAATAGGGGGTACGAGAAAGCAGCTTCACGGAGCTTCCAACAGGAGACAGAACAAGTGGTAATTGGTGATATATGCTTTCCCACTCCCCACCCTTCTTCACCCCCGCTCGGCCTCCTCTGCTTCCAGTGGCAAGTCTCTTGGCCGGGAAGCACTGGCTGCTTAGATTCCACCCGCCCGCACTAACTCCCTGAGTGCCATTTGTTGGCTGCTGGTGTTGCTTTTTTCTGCTTCTTTTTCTTCTTACCTCTCACCACCTCCCCCTCCTTTCGCTCAAATACTTCGCTCTGTACGCCATCTCTGCTTCTTCCTGGGGGGCTGTGGAGCTCCGTTTGAGTGTGGAACTGCTTCCCGATCTGGGCTGCCACGCTGGTGGGATCCCAGGGCTTTTGTTTGTTTGTTTGTTTTGAATTATTTGTTTGTTTTCCTTTTCTCAAGTTGGGAGCCCGTTTTGGCCGGGCAGTGCTACACAGCTTGGGACCTACACCCTCAGCTTGCACAGATGCGCAGAGGGATCCCTGAGAGCATTTCTTTTTTTTTTTTTTTTGTGGGTTTTTTTTTCTGTTTTTTGGGGGGTGCTTTTCTTGTTCTTTTTTTTTAATTTGTTTTCTTTTCCCTCTTTTTCCCTTTTTGTCTTTCTTCGTTACCCAGTTTCTCGTCTCTCTATACCTTCCTTCTCTTCCTGTCCCCTGAATACCTGGCACTGAATTCCTCCACACCTTCTAGCCAGGCTTTACTGCAACACCTGGGAATAATTTCCCCAGACCTTGTACCACAGCAGTGGGATCCCTGGGAGCTTTGCTGTTCTTTTTTCTAATTTTTATTCATTCTTTTTTTTTCTTCTTCCCCTTTTTGTTTTTCTCCATTTCATAGTCTCTCATCTCTCTGCTCCAACAGCAAGCTCCCCTAGCACTCTTTTTTGTTTATATGTTTTTGGCTCCTGTTCCTCTCTCCTGTCTCCCATACCCATCTTAGCTCCACACATAACAATCTCCCCCCTCCATCCTGCCTACCTGCACCATGCGCTTAACTCCACACCACCAAGCAGCACAGGCACGGCCTACCGGAACCTGCCCTGCACGGATTACCGACCCGCCCTGGTGGCTGTAGTAAGTGCCACAAACAACCCATCCCAGCAACTCCTCTTCAGCTAAACCTGCCCTGCTGTACCATATCTGGGTGACTGACCCTGCCAGTTGGAGAAGGAGGCAAAAAGTATCGTGCCCACAGACGAGCAAACAACAAAGAACACACAGCCCACCTGCTCAGACATAGCCAAAAAAA
>NW_004444036.1:8561294-8602647 GCF_000243295.1 Trichechus manatus latirostris
AAACTATTTGTTCTGCAAACCTTCATCTAAGGTACAAAAAAGAAGAATTATCTATGTGAGATCAAATTGACAACAGCAACTCAAAAGTTTTGATAGGAAGCCTAGGGGACAGTGAGTTGAAGATAATGGTGATGGAATAATTTGGAAAAGGATAGTGAGAATAACAGCACAACTGGAAGAATGTAATCTATGTCACTGAATTGTACATGTAGAAACTTTCAAAACGGTGTAACTTTGGCTATGTGTATTTTCACCAAAAAAAAAGGGTCCTCAAGGTCGAGAAGGAAGAGTGTTGACATGTCATGGGGTTGTTAACCAATGTCATAAAACAATATGTGTACTGACTGTTTAATGAGAAACTATTTATTCTGTGAAAAATAATAATAATATAGTAAACCCACCTATGCTGATAAGAAAACTTTTCCATGATATTTTATTAAAGGAGACTAAAGCAAAAAAAAAAGAAATAGGACTGAGAAAACCTTCACCCGCTGCTGTCGAGTTAATTCTGACTCATTGCGATACCATAGGACAGAGTAGAACTGCCCCATAGGGTTTTCAAGGCTGTAAATCTTCACGGAAGCAGACTGCCACATCTTTCTTCGATAGAGTGGCTGGTAGGTTCGAACTGCCACCCTTTTGGTTGGCAGCCAAACGCTTTAACTACTGTGCTACCAGGGCTCCTTAGTACTGAGAAAGGGGCTGTAATAAAGTCTTGTAAGAGAATGCTATGTACAACTCTGATAAATTGTAAAGTTCATCTCAAAGAAATGGGCATGAAGACAGTCTAGTTCTGATGTCATCCAAATGATTTTCAGACTGATCTAGAAAGCTCTATTTCACTCCTTGTATGTAACCAAAGGAGCCCTGATGGCGCAGTGGTTAAGAGCTCAGCTGCTAACCAAAAGCTCAGCAGTTTGAGTCCACCAGCTGCTCCTTGGAAACCCTATGGGACAGTTCTACTCTGTCCTGTAGAGTTCCTATGAGTCAGAATTGACTCAACAGCAGTGGGTTTTTGGTTTATGTAACCACAGAGATGTGTGGATTTCTTTGTTTTGCAGAAGAAAAAAGTTTTCTTCTAATAAGAGTGTGTAAGTGACTGTACTCTTGTAAAACTTCTGAAATCCCATTTCTAAAAGATCTTGATATGGTGAAAGTTCCAGTGAAATGGATACTTCTCTGGAAATACATTTTTAAAAAATACCAAAACAAAGCAGAAGCCCTTAAAAGATTGGTAATCGACAAACTGAAAAGCCTCTACAAAAGTCTCTCTAAACTCACAAGATACATTCTACCAACTTTCAAGGAACAGGTAATTCTTAGGTTATTTAAATTGTTCTAGAATATAGGGAAAAAAAAAAAAAGATGTCCTAACTCGTTTAAGATTGTTAATCCCTGCTACCCAAACCTGGAGAGAATACTACCAAAAAAAAAAAAAAAAAAAACCAGTCTCACAAATATAGATATAAAAATCATACTAAAATATTAGTCAATTAAGTCCAGTAATTGTATTAAAAGAATGATACGTTCTTGTATATACACGTTTTAGAGATTAAAAGAGAGAAAAAGCATACCTTAAAAATGTATTTGATAAAATTAAAAGTGATTTTTTTTATTATACTAAAAGTGATTTTTAAAACCTAGGTAATATAGAAATTTAGAGAATGAAGCTATTAACTTAATAATAGTGTACTTAGCAAAAAACTGTAGGAATTATCATTTTTAATGATGAAACGTTGGAGTTCAGTAGCATTCTTTCATAATGCCATAGCTGGGGTAAAACAAAATTAATTCTGTAAAATATGGGGTTATTGTGAGGTTAATGAAATAACTACGGTGAAATGCAGCGGGTGGGAAGCAGTCATCAATTGTATTATATCAGAATGCATGTTATTGTTTGGTTTCTTTATATTCTCATTAAGGTCTGGAACAAGTCAAGAATGTCAGCTACCGCTTCAATTCTACATTGTTCTCTGGGGCTTAGCAAATGAGGTATAAATATTGAGAATGGAAGAGGGAGACCATTATTTACAAGTTATATTGGAAATGGAAGAGACAGAACATTATTTATAAGGTGTAAGATTGTCTACCTAGAAAATACAACCCAGTCAACTAAAAAACTTAGAACTGCTAAGAGAGTTCAGTAAGGTGACAGAATTCAAGATAAACATGCAAAAGTTATTAGTTTACTCATATGAACACACAAAAAAAATCAGAAAATGCAGTGAGTATAAACTATCCAGGTATAAATTTAACAGGAATATACACGACATGAATAAAACCAACATTTTGCTGGTGAATAAAAAAGAAATACGAATAATAGGAAAAATAGACAATATTCTTGGATGGGAACATTCAATATCGTACCGATGACTGCTTCCCCTTTTTTCTACAAATTCAATGCAATCTGAATCAAAATTTCATTAAGACTTTTTAAAGAATTTGTCCAGCTGATACTGAGTGTTGTTGTTAGGTGCCGTTGAGTTGATTCCGACTCATAGCGACCCGGTGTACAACAGAACAAAACACTGCCTGGTCCTGTACCATCCTCACAATCGTTATGCTTGAGCTCATTGTTGCAGCCACTGTGTCAATCCATCTCGTTGAGGGTCTTCCTCTTTTTCACTCACTCTACTTTATCAAGCATGATATCCTTTTCCAGGGACTGATCCCTCCTGATAACATGTTACCCCAGAACTAAAACCATTCCCGAGGCCAACTCTTTGGACAAAGATTAGACTGGACTATGGGACATAAAATGATACTTGTGAAGAGTGTGCTTCTTAGCTCAAGTAGATACATGAGACTAAATGGGCAGCTCCTGTCCAGAGGCTAGATGAGAAGGCAGAGAGGGTCAGGAGCTGGTTGAATGGACATGGGAAATCTGGGATGGAAAGGAGTGTGCTGTCATAGTATAGGGGGAGCAACTAGGGTCACATAGCAATATGTGTATTAATTTTTGTATGAGAAACTGACTTGAATTGTAAACTTTCACTTAAAGCACAATAAAAAAAAAAAAAAAGAAAAAAAATCACACAAGAAAAAGTTGAAATACCTGATACATAAAAGTTCAAAACTTCTTCTGGCCAAAGATACAGATTTCAAAGACGATAGGCTGGGAGAAAATTCTTAAAACATATAACATGTGACGGATTAATATCCATAGTACATATCAGTAAGAGAGTAGAAACGGGCAAAATATGTATTGGATCACTTTAGGTAGGCTAAAGGACTTGCAGGAAGAGAACCTTCATGCATATACACACACGGAGTGTTACTGATTGATTGGGCAAAGATAGAAACTCGTGGCAATGAAGTGGTCCCACGGAGCAGGAGCAGATGCAGCATATCTCTGTGGAGTTTTCTTTGTCGTCCAGACTCAAACAGGGAGAAGTGTGTTGCTGCCAGTGACTTCATTACAAGGTAGGGAGGGGATCTTGCTGGATCAAAGAACCGAGTTTTGTGCTGGGCCATTGTACTTTTGTACTCAAGGATTACATCACTGTTGAGAAAGAATTTAGACAAACAGTCCTCTTAATTCTTCCATTTAAGGGAATATTTAAAGACATGAGACACCAGGGAAATCGCATCCTATTGTGGGGGATAAAGCAGCGTTACTTCAGCCTTCTGACAGCAGGGAAGACCCATCTCCCACAAATATGTATAATCAATCCTTAGAAAAAGAAATACAAATACCCAGTACACATTTGTCAAGTGTTCAGCCCGTCTATTAATAAGAAAAATGAAAACTAACACAATAAGATATCACTTTCACTCATTATGATTGGCAAAATTTAAAAGATTATTCAATGTTGGTGAAGGATTATTGGTGAGAAGTATAAACTAATACATTCCTTAAGAGGGTAATTTGATTATATTTGTCAAAATTTAAAAATTTTCACTGTTTGATCCAGAATTACATATCTGAAATATCATACAGAAATGTTTGCTATGTTCACAAAGATGGTGTAGAAGGATATTCATTCCAGCATTGTTTACTACAGCAAAAATTGTAAAGCACCTAAATGTTAGTCAACAGGGAATGATTAAATTTTGTGGTACATTTATTCTATTATGAACTAAAACTATAAGCCACCTCTGATTCAGCCTTGGTTAAAATTAAAGTTGAAAATATTGGTTCCCAAAATATTTTATGAAAAGCCCTGAGAAGAAATAATCTTTTGACTTTAAACTTTGACTTAAAGTGCTTAAAGCGTTATTGTTCAACTCGGCAAAAAAGGAGGAAGAGGAGTGTCAGGACAAGCTCCACATTGGTATTAGCATTGAATCTGTTAGAAGCCCAAGTTTATTTTCTCATACAAGGTCTTAAGAAGAAAGCCAAGACTAGCGAGTGAATCCATACAATTTATATAGTAGTGAAATTATATATTAAAGTGAATCACTATAGGGCTGGTGTATCCATTATAATCGGTTTTCCGACAACAAATGCTTTTTCTCAAATATGATTTCCTGTTACAGGAATACAGTGAGTAATATATTTCCAACAACAAATATATAAAACAGACATAGCAGAAATGATAACTTTAAATAGTATGTTACAGAAGAGATAACAATAAATCCCTTTGTAAATAATATGTATGTCAAGAATATCACAATAGGAGCTTTAGCTAACCAGAAACTTGATGGCAAGATATAGAATATGTGTAGTTCTAACTTAAACGAGACCTGTATCCCTTGTGAATTCTTAAGTCTTAGGGAGATTATGATTTGTAAATCATCTTCAACCTTCTCCAAAGGGCTGTAAAAATACAACAAAACATTAGCCCAGTGGTTTGCATTCTCAAAAGCACTAATCCAGCAGTCTTTTTTTGTCTCAAAGTTTCTCATCAAATACTACTGTGATTCATTGCCTTTTCTTTAAAAAAAATTTTTTATTAGTCTTTCAAAAGACTAATTTTTTATTTAGCTCAATTGGCATAACACAGTTTATAAAGACAATGTTCTACATTCTACCTTGGTGAGTAGCGTCTGGGGTCTTAAAAGCCTGTGAGCAGCCATCTAAGATACTCCACTGGTCTTACCCCTTCGGGAGCAAGGTAGAATGAAGAGAACAACATACAAGGAAAAGATTAGTCCAAAGGACTAATGGACCACAGCTACCACGGCCTCCACCAGACTGAGTTCAGTACAGCTAGATGGTGCCCGGCTACCACCACAGACTGCTCTGACCAGGATCACAATAGAGGGTCCTGGACAGAGCTGGAAAAGGATGTAAAACAAAATTCTAACTCACAAAAAAAAAGAGACCAGATTTACTGGCCTGACAGATTGGCCCCCGGACACCCTTTTAGCTCAGTGGTGAAGTCATTTCCGAGGTTCACCATTCAGCCGGGGAGTGGACAGCCTCATTAAACAAAATGGGACTAATGAGGCACAGCAGTCCAGGGACAAGCACTAGCAGGCAGGAGGGGACAAGAAAGCTTGTGATAGGGAACCCAAGTTTGAGAAGGGACAGTGTTGACATGTCATGGGATTGTTAACCATTGTCATAGGGCAATATGTGTACTAACTGTTTAATGAGAAACTATTTGTTCTGCAAAACTTCATCTAAGGTACAAAAAAAAAAAGAATTATCTATGTGAGATCAAATTGACAACAGCAACTCAAAGGTTTGATGGGAGCCTAGGGGGCAGTGAGTTGAAGATAATGGTGATGGAATAATTTTGGACAAGGATAGTGAGAATAGCAGCACAACTGGAAGAACGTAATCGATGTCACTGAATTGTACATGTAGAAACTTTTGAAATGGTGTAACTTTGGCTATGTATATTTTCACCAAAAAAAAGAAAGGGCCCTCCAAGATCAAGAAGGCAGAGTGTTGCTATGTCGTGGGGTTGTTAACCAATGTCATAAAACAGTATGTGTACTGACTAATTACTCATTAAACATGAGAAACTATTTGTTCTGTAAACCTTCATCTAAAGTACAATAAACATATATATGTATTTTTTAAAAAGACTGATTTTTTGGCTTTGTTGAGTCTACTGTACTTCTATTTCATTAATTTTTTAATCTTACTCATTAATTTTCTTTTACTATGTACATAAAATATACATAATATAACATTTAAGGTTAAACATTTCCCATTCAGGACTTTACCTGGATCCAACAAGTTTTTTAAAATTTTATCCTTATTTTATTTTTTTTAGGTATAATTTGATAAGGTTTGATTATTGTATACACCCATGTATCCTTCAGCCCAAACAAAACATAGAACGTTTCCGTTACCCCAGAAAATTTCCTCATGCTCCTACAATATGTAGTCTTTTTGCATCTGGCTTCTTTCGCTTAGCATAATGTTTTTTGAGACTTGTCCATGTTGTACCATTTATCAATAGTTTATTCCTTTTCATTATTGAATAGTATTCCATTGTAAGAATATAAGACATTTTGTTATTCATTCACAAGCTGATAGACATTTGGGTTGTTTCTACTTTTTGGCTAGTAAGAATAATGCTGCTATGAACATTCACATGCAAATCTTTGTGTAGACAGACGTTCTCATTTCTCTTGCATAGATTCCTAGGAGCGGAATTGTTGGATTATATGGTAAATCTATGTTTAACTTTTTAAGAAACTGCCAAATAGTTTTCCAAATTGACTATATAATTTTATATTCCCATCAGTAATGTATGAGAGTTCTGGTTTTTCCACATCCTCTCCAACACTTGGTATTTGTTTTTTTTATTATAGCCATTCTAGTGGGTATGTGGCATAGTGGTTAAGAGCTACAGCTGCTAACCAAAAAGGTTGGCAGTTTGAATCCACCAGATGCTCTTTGGAAACCCTATGGGGGCAGTTCTACTCTGCTCTTGAGGGTCGCTGTGAGTCGGAATCAACTAGAAGGCAATCGGTTTGGGGTTTAGTAGGCATGTAGTG
This sequence comes from Trichechus manatus latirostris, assembly GCF_000243295.1. Lineage (NCBI taxonomy): Eukaryota > Metazoa > Chordata > Mammalia > Sirenia > Trichechidae > Trichechus > Trichechus manatus. The sequence continues at coordinate 8,568,195 of NW_004444036.1, forward strand.
GCATCTCAGTGTGATTTTAATTTGCATTTTCCTAATGATTGATGATGTTGAGCATCTTTTGATATACTTATTAAGCCATTCACAGCTCTTCTTTGGTGAATTGTGAACTCTTTGCCTACCCTTAGGTCACAAAGGTTTTCTCCTATGTTTTCGTCTAGTTTAATAGTTTTAGCTCTTACATTTAGGTCTATGATCTATTTTTAATTAACTTGTATGACGTGAGGTAAAAGTTTAAGTTCTTATTTTTTTCTATATGGATATCCAATTGTCCTAAACCATTTGTTGAAAAGACTATCCTTTCTCCACTGAATTAGAGTGACATCTTTATTGAAAATTTATTGATATAAATGTAAGAGTTGATGTCTTGCGTTCTATTCTATTGATCTATCTGCCACACCGGGGTCCCTGGGTGGTGCAAATGGTTTGCATTCAACCACTAACCTAAAGGTTTGAACCCACCCAGGGGTGCCTTGAAAGAAAGGCCTGGTCATAGTATATAATCCTTTTATTATGTTGCTATATTCAGTTTGCTTATATGTTGTTAAAGATTCTTGCATTTATGTTAATGAAGACTTTTGATTTGTAGTTTTCTTGCGGTATCTTTGTCTGGCATTGGTATTGGGATAGCACTGACCTCACAGAAGTAGTTGGGACATGTTCTATCCTCCTCTATTTTCTGAAAGAGTTTATGAAGGATTGGTAATATTTCTTATTTAAATATTTGATAGAATTCACCAATGAAGCCATCTGTACCTGTGGAGTTCTATTTGGGAAGATTTTTAATTACTAATTCAATTTGTTTACTTATAAATGCATTCAGATTTTCTGTTGCTTATTGGGTTAATTTTGGTAAGTTGTGTCTTTATAGGAATTTCTCTGTTTCATCTAAGTTGTCTAACGTGTTAGGAAAAAGCTCATGTAGTTCCTTATACTCATTTTGATATCTGTAGGGTGGGTAGTAATGTTCCTGCTTTCAATCCTGACATATGACAAGTTGTGTCTTCTCTCTTTTTCTCCTGGGTCAGTCTAGCTAAAGTTTCATCAATTTTATTGATCTTTTCAAAGAATCAACTTTGGTTTCTTTGATTTTCTCTATTGTTTTTCTGTTTCATTGATTTCTACTCTAATATTCATTATTTCTTTCTTATGCTTACTTTGGGTATAGTTTGCTCTTGGTTTTCTGGTTTCTTAAGGTGGAAGCATAGATTATTTACTTGATACCTTCTTTTCTGATATAGACATTTAAAGCTATAAATTTCCTTGTAAGCACTGATTTCTCTGTATCCCATTTTTTTTTTTTTTTGGTGGAAATATATACAACAAAACATTCAGCAATTTAACTCCTATATTTTTTAAAATTAAATTTAATATGAGGTAATTGTAGATTCACATGCTGTTCTAAGAAATTGTACAGAAAGCTCCCGTATACCATTTACCCAGTGTCTCCCAATGGTAATATCTTGCAAAACTTTAGTACATTATCACAACCAGGATATTGACATTGATACAGTCAAGATATATGACTTTTCCACCCTCAAGGATCCCTCTTGTTGTCCTTCCATAGCCACACCCACTTGCCTTCTGCCTCTCTCTCGTCTGTCCCCTCCCAGTTCCTCCATCCTAAACCGCTGGCAACCACTACATAATCTGTTCTCCATTTCTATAATTTTGTAATTTCAAGAATGTTATATAAATGAATCACTTACTGATGAAGATCAAAGACTACAGCCTTCAGTATGGATTACACCTCCACATAAAGAAAACAAAAATCCTCACAACTGGACCAATAAGCAACATCATGATAAACGGAGAAAATATTGAAGTGTCAAGGATTTCATTTTTCTTGGATCCACAATCAACATTCATGGAAGCAGCAGTCAAGAAATCAAATGATGCATTGCATTGGGCAAATCTGCTGCAAAAAACTTCAAGTGTTAAAAAGCAAAGATGTCACTTTGAGGACTAAGGTGCATCTGACCCAAGCCATGGTATTTTCTGTCACCTCATATGCATGTGAAAGCGGACAATGAATAAAGAAGATGGGAAAAGAATTGATGCCTTTGAATTATGGTGTTGGTGAAGAATATTGAATATACCATGGACTTCCAAAAGAACGAACAAATCTTGTCTTGGAAGAAGTACAGCCACAATGCTCCTTAGAAGTAGGGATGGCGAGACTTCGTCTCCTGCACTTTGGACATATTATCAGGAGGGACCATTCCCTGTAGAAGGATATCATGCTTGGTAAAGTAGGGGGTCATTGAAAAAGAGGAAGACCCTCAGCGAGATGGATTGACACAGTGGCTGCAACAATGAGCTCAAACAGCAACGATTGTGATGATGGCACAGGACCGGGCAGTGTTTTGTTCTGTTGTACACAGGGTCTCTATGAGTCGGAACTGACTCGACAGCACCTAACAAAAATAACAATATAAATGGAATCATACAGTATGTAACCTTTTGGAATTAGCATTTTTCACTCAGCGTAATTCTCTGGAGATTCATCCAAGTTGTTGTGTGTATCAATAGTTGGTTCCTCACAACAGAGAGTCCCTGATGGAGCAGGAGAAAGGTGGGGTGCAGAACTCAAATTCTAGTAAAAAGACCCGACTTAATGGTCTGACTGAGACTGGAGGAGCCCCGGAAAGCATGGCCCCCAATTCTCTATCATCCCAGAACTAAAACAATTTCTGAGGCCAACTCTTCAGACAGGGATTGGACTGGACTATGGGATATAAAGGGATACTCATGAGGAGTGTGCCTTTTAGCCAAGTAGACACAAGAGACCAAAGGGGCAGCTTCTGTCCGGAGTTGAGACGAGAAGGCAGAGAGGGTTAGGAGCTGGTTGAATGGACATGGGAAATCAAGGGTGTAAAGGAGGAGTGTGCTGTCACAGTATAGGGAGAGCAGTTAGGGTCACATAACAATGTATGTATACGTTTTTGTATGAGGAACTAACTTGAAATGTAAACTTTCACTTAAACTACAACAATAAATTTTAAAAAAGTTTATTCCTTTCTATTACTGAATAGTATTCCGTGGTACGTATGTACCATATTTTGTGTAACTGTTCACCCATTGAAGAATATCTGCTTTGTTTCCAGTTATTGGCTATTACAATTAAAACTGCTATAGACTTCATGTACAGGTCTTTGTGTGAACTTAAGTTTTCACTTATCTGGAATAAATGTCCAGGAGTGCGATTGTTGAGTGATATGGTGGTTTCTTGTTTAGTTTTAAAAGAAACTGCCAAACTCTTTTCTAGGTTGGCTGTACTATTTTACGTTCCACCAGCTGTGTATCCAGTTTCTCCACATCCTTACCAGCATTTGGTGTTTTCACTTTTTTAGCCATTCTGATAGGTGTGTAGTGATATTTCATTGTAGTTTTAATTTCCATTTCTCTAATGGCTAATGGACGTTGAACATCTCTTCATGTATTTGCCATCTGTCTATCTTCTTCAGTGAAATATCTGTTAATGTCTTTTCCTCATTTTCTCATTGGATTGTTTGCTTTTTTACTGATGAGTTTAGAGATACTAGTCATTTGTTGGATATGTGGTTTGCAAATATTTTCTCCCAGTCTGTAGCTTGTTTCTTCATCTTCTTAATTTGGTTTTCACAGAGCAAAGATTTTTAATTTAGGTGAAGTTCAACTTATCTATTTTTCCTTATATGGTGCTTTTGGTGTCAAATCTAAGAACTCTTTGCCTAGCCCTAGATCTCGAAGATTTTGTCCTATTTTTTTCTTCTAAAAGTTTTATAGTTTTATGTTGTACATGTAAGTCCATGATCTATTTTGAGTTAATTTTTGTGTAAGGGCTGAGTTTTAAGTTGAGGTTCTTTTTTTTTTAAGCCTATGGATGGCTGATTGCTCTGGCACCATTTGTTAAAACGGCTATCTTTCCTCCATTGACTTACTTTTGCACCTTTGTCAAAAATTAGTTGGGCATATTTGTGTGGGTCTATTTTTGGGTTCTCTATTTTGTTCCATTGATCTGTGTCTGTCCGTCTGCCAGTATCACACAATCTGGATTACTGTGGCTATATAATAATAAATTGTGAAATCGGATAGATAATTCCTCCTACTTGATTCTTTTTTTACAAAATTATTTTATTGTTCCATTGTCTCTCCATATCAATTTTAGAATAAGTTTGTCTATATCAACAAAAAATCTTGCTGGCATTTTAATAGAAAATGCATTAAACCTGCGTATCAGTTTTGGGAGAATTGACATCTTTATAATTTTGAGTCTTCAGTCCACGAACATGGGGTGTCTCTCCATTTATTTAGATTTCCTTTTGTTTCTTTCATCAGCGTTTTATATTTTTAGCATGTAAGTCCTGTACATGTTTTGTTAGATTTACACTTAAGTATTTCATTTTTTAGCAATTGTAAATGGTATTATGTGTCTTAAATTTTGATGTCCATATGTTAATTGCTGATATGTCAAAATACAATTGATTTTTATATGTTTATCTTGTATCCTGTGACCCTGCTGAACTCATTAGTTATAAAAGATGTTTGTAGATTCTTTGGAATTTTCTACATAAACAATCACGTCATCTGCAAGTAGTGACAGTTTTCTTTCTTTTCAATAAATATGCTTTTTCTTGCAATGTTGTACTTGCTAGAACTTCCAGTACTCTGTTGCATAAGAGTAATGAGAATGAACATCCTTGTCTTTTTCTGATCTTAGGGGAAAAGCATTTAGTTTTTCAACATTAAGTATAATATTAACTGTAAGTTTTTTGTAGGTTCTCTGTCAAGTTTAAGAAGTTCCCCTCTTTCCTAGTTTTCTGAAAAATTTTATTGTGAATGAGTGTTGAATTTTGTCAAATGCGTTTTCTGCATCAGTTTTTGTGATCCTGTGATTTTTCTTCTTTAACCTGTTGATATGGTAGATTACATTGATAGATTTTTTAATATTGAACTAGCTTTGTACCCATGGAATAAACCTCTATTAGTCTTTAAAAAAATTTATTGTGGTAAAATATGAACATAATTTGCAATTTAACCATTTTAAAATGCATAATTTATTAGTATTACTTATATTCATGATGTTGTGCAGCCATCACCACTATCTAGTTCCAGAACTTTCTCTGTACCCATTAAGCAGTCACTCTCTATTCCTCTCCTGTCCCCCAGCCCCTGGTAACCACTATCCTACTTTCTGTCTCTATGAATTTGCCTATTCTGGATATTTCATATAAATAAAATCATGCAATATGTGACCATTTGTGTCTAGTTTATTTCACTTAGCATAATTTTTCAAAGTTCATCCATGTTATAGCATGTGTCAGTATTTCATTTCTTTTTATGGCTTAATAATATCCCATTGTATGGATATACCACATCTTGTTTATCCATTCATCAATCGATGGACATTCGGGTTGTTTCCACCTTTTGACTATTGTGAATAGTGTTGATATGAACATTTGTGTCTGAATGCTGTGAGCATTCAAGTTTTTGTTTGAACACCTGTTTTCAATTCTTTTGGGTAGATACCTAGGAATGAAATTGCTAGGTCAGACAGTAATTCTATGTTTAACACATGAGCAACTGCCAAACTTTTCCACAGTGGCTGCACCATTTTACATTTCTACCATCAATGTATGAAGGTTCCAGTTTCTCCGCATCCTCACTAACACTTGTGTGTGCATGTGTTTTTATGGCCATCCTAGTTGATGTGAAGTGGTATCTCATGGTTTTTTTTACATTTCCCTAATGACTCATGACATTGAGCATCTTTACATGTACAAGTCGGCCATTTGTATATCTTCTTTGGAGAAATGTCTATTCAAGTTTTTTGTCCATTTTTTAATTGGGCCATTTGTCTTTTTGTTGTTGAGTTGTAGGAGTTCTTTATATATTCAGGATACTGTTGTTGTTGTTGTCAGGTGCTGTCAAGTCGCTTCCGACTCATAGCAACCCTATAGAACACAGTAGCATTGCCCCATAGCGTTTCCAAGGAGCGGCTGGTGGATTTGAACTGCTGACCGAGCTCTTAACCACTAAGCCACCAGGACTACTTCAAGATACTAGACCCATATAATCCTTTTTCATATAGCTGAATTCTGCTTTTATAGCTTTTTAAAAGAATTTTATGTCTATATGAGGGATATCAGTCTGTAATTTTTCTTTTTCTTTTTTTTGTACTGTTTGTCTAGTTTTCATCAGGGAAATACTGCCTTCAAAAAATGAATTGGGTAGTGTTCCCTCTTTTATTTTCTGGAAGAGATTTATAGAATTTGAGCTAATTCTTCTTTAAATCTTTGGTAGAATTCTCCAGTGAAGCCATCTGGGTCTGGAGATTTCTTTTTTGGGATTTTTAAAAGTATGAATTCAATTTCCTTAATAGTTATAGGGGTATTCAAATTATCTATGTCATATTGGGTACATTGTGGTAGTTTGTGTTTTCAAGGAATTGATTCATTTCATCTAAGTTGTCAAATTTTTGTGCATAGAGTTGCTCCCTTATTACCCTTTTGATGTCTGCATGGTCTGTAGTGATATTCTGTGTTTCATTCCTGATATTGGTAGTTCATGTCTTTTTGTCTGTCTTGCTTGATGCTTGTCAATTTTATTGATTTTTTTCGAAGAAGAAGCTTTTTGTTTTATTGATTTTTCTCTATTGTTTTTCTGTTTTCAAGTTCATTGATTTCTGCTCTTTATTATTTTTTTCCTTCTTTTTGCTTTGGGTTTATTTTGCTGCTCTTTTTCTAGGTTATTGTGTTGGAAGTTTAGATTGTTGATTTGATGTTTTTCCTTTCAGCATTACTTTAGCTGTGTCCTGCAAATTTTCATATGTTGTATTTTCATTTTTGTTCAGTTCAGTGTATTTTTTAAAATTTTCCTTGAGACTTCCTTTTTCACCCATAGATTATTTAGAAGTGCGTGGTTTAGTTCCCATGTGTTTGGAGATTTTGATTTCTAGTTTGATTCATTGTGGTCAGAGAACACACTCTGTATGATTTTAATTCTTTTAAGTTTATGCAGACTTATTTTATGGCCTAACGTATGGTCTGTCTTGGAGAATGTTCTGTGTGCTTGAAAAGAATGTGTATCTGCAGATGTTGTATGAAATGTTCTAAAAATGTCAGTTAGGTGAGTTAATTGCTAGTTGTATTGGTTTCCTATTGCTGCAGTAACAAATTACCACAAATTTACTCCACTGGTCTCACTCCGTCAGGAGCAAGGTAGAATGAAGAAAACCAAAGACACAAGGGAAAGATTAATCCAAAAGAACTAATGAACCACAACTACCACCGCCTCCACGAGACTGAGTCCAGCACAACTAGGTGGTGCTCGGCTACCACCACTGACTGCTCTGACAGGGATGATAATAGAGGGTTCCAAACAGATCTGGAGAAAAATGTAGAACAAAATTCTAACTCATAAAAAAAAAGACCAGACTTACTGGTCTGACAGAGACTGGAGAAACCCTGAGAGTATGGCCCCTGGACACCCTTCTAGCTCAGTAATCAAGTCACTCCTGAGGTTAACCCTTCAATCAAAGATTTGACAGGCCCATGAAACAAAACAAGACTAAAGGGGCACACCAGCCCAGGGACAAGACTAGAAGGCAGGAGGACCAAGAAAGCTGGTAATAGGGAACCCAAGGTCGAGAAGGGAGAGTGCTGACATGTCATGGGGTTGGTAACCAATGTCACAAAACAATATGTGTAGTAATTGTTTAATGAGAAGCTAGTTTGTTCTGTAAAGCTTCATCTAAGGTACAATAATAAGAAAGAAAGAAAGAAAGAAAATAGAAAAAAAATTACCACGAATTTAGTGGCTTAAAACAACACAGGTTTATTATCTTACAGTTCTGGAGGCTGGAAGTCCAAAATGTGTCCCACTGGTCTAAAATCAAGGTGTTGACAGGGCTATGTTCTTTTCTGGAGACTCTAGGAGAGAATCCATTTTCTTGCCTTTTCCAGCTTCTAGAGTCTGCTCCTACATTCCTTGGCTCTGGCTCCTTTCCATTTTCAAAGTCAGCAGTGACTGGTTGCATCTTTCTCATATGACTTCACCCTGACCCTCATTTCCTGCCTTCCTCTTTCACTTATAAGGACCCCTGTAATTATATTGGGCCCACTCGAATAATCCAAAATATTCTTCCTAGTTCAATACCCTTAACTTAATCACATCTGCAAAGTCTCTTTTGTCATGTAAAGTAGCATAGTCACAGATTCTGGGGATTAAGATGTGGGCATCTTTGAGGAGGCCAAAGATTATGCCTACCACAATAGTGTTGTTCAAATTTTCTCTCTAGTTGTTCTGTCAATTATTGATAGTGGGATATTAAAATCTTTGACTGTTACTGCTGAATTGTCTATTTCTTTTTTAATTCTTTCAGTTTTTGCTTCATGTATTTTGAGGTTCTCTTGTTAGGTGTGTATACATTTATAATTGTTATATCTTCCTCATGTATTGACCCTTTTATTATTATGAAATATACCTCTTTGTCTTTAGTTATATTTCTTCTCTAAAGTCTATTTTGTCTGATATTCATAGCCATTCCAGATCTCTCATGGTTACTATCTAATGGTACTTCTTTCTCCATTCTTTGACTGTCAACCTGTTCGAAAGTATCTTTGAATCTAAGGGATGTCTTTTACAGACAACACATAATTGGATCTTGCTATTTTTTTAACAATCACTGCCTTTTGATTGGGGTATTTAGACTATTCATATTTAATGTAGTTATTGATATGGTTGGATTTTCATTTGCAATTTTGCTATGTTTTCTGTCTTTTTTCTTCTTCTGCTCCCTCTTTACTGCCTTCCTTTTGGATAAGTAATTTTTTTTTTTTTCACCGTACCATTTTAAGGAGCCCAGGTGGTGGAATGGTTAATAGCTCAGCTGCTAACCAAAAGGTCGGCAGTTCAAATCCACCAGCTGCTCCTTGGAAACCCTATAGGGAAATTCTACTCTGTCCTATAGAGTCACTATGAGTCAGGATCAACTTGATGGCAACGGGTTTGGGGATTTTTTGGTACCATTTTAATTCCTTTTTAAATTTTTTTCTTTTGTTATTTTCTTAATGGTTGCTCTAACCATTATAGTACACATCTTAACACTATCTACTTCAGAATAATGCTAACTTAATGAGTTGTTTTTGTCTTGTTTTCAAGATTTTCTCTTTGACTTTGGCTTTCAAGTTTGACTATGATGTGTTTACCTGTGATCTCTTTGTGTTTATCCTACTCAGGGCTCATTGAGCTTCTTGGATATGTGGATTAACATTTTTTATCAAATTTTGAAAGTTTTCAGCTATTATTTCTTTTCTTTTTTTTAAATTGTGGTAAGTAACAGAACATTTGCTATTTCTACAGTCTACACACATACAGTTCTGTGACATTAATTACGTTCATCATGTTGTTCAACCTTCACCATTAACCGTTCCTGAATTTTTTCATCACTATTAACAGAAGCTCAGTGTCCCCTAAGCGTTGTGTCTTCTTTTCCCACTCCCTCCACCCACCCCTGGTAACCACTAGTAAACTTTGGTCTCTATACACTTGCGTATTCTAGATATTTCATATGATTGATATCATAAAATATTTGGCCTTTTGTGACTGACTTATTCAATCAGCATAATGTTTTCAAGGTTCACCCATGTTGTAGCATGTATCATGACTTCATTTTTCTTTATGGCTGAGTAATATTCCATTGTATGGATATACCACATTTTGTTTATTATTTATCCGTTGATGGACATTTAGACTGTTTCCACTTTGTGGCTATTGTGGATAACGCTATGGTGAACATTGGTGTACAAGTATCTGTTTGTGTTCATGCTTTTAATTCTTTCAGGTATATACCTAGGAGTGGAATTGCTGGACCATATGGTAATTCTATGTTTAGCTTTTTGAAAAACTGCCAAACCATTATTTCTTTAAACATTTTTTCTTCCCCCTTTTGACTCTCTTCTCTTGGGACTCCTATTTCACATATGTTGGTATGCTTGCTGTTGTCCCACAGGTATCTGAGGCTTGTTCATTTTTCTTTTATCTTTTCAATCTTTGTTCTTCAAAATGGATAGTTGCTATTCAAGGTCTTTGATCTTTATTCAACTTCACTGACTCTTTCTTCTGCCATCTTAAACCTGTTGTTACTCTAGTGAATTTTTCATTTCATTTATTGTACTTTTTTATACCCTAGAATTTCCATTTGATTCTTCTTTTATAAATTCTGTCTCCTTATTAAGAATCTCTATTTGTTGATAGATTTCTAGAGCACTGAAATCGTTGTTTTTGTCAGTTTTGTCCAGCTTTATAGTTACTCTTCTGGGAGAGGATTTGCCTTCACTTTACTTGGAAGTCCCACCTCTACTGTAGTTGTTTTTAAATAGGTTTCTTTTAACAAGTTAATGAAGTTTCCTTTTAATTATTTTAGAGGTTTTTGTTTTGCTTGAAATAATGAATACATGTTTATTGTCATCTCTTGAGATGATTATGTATTTTTCTTTTAAATCTATAAAATAATATATTAATAATATATTAATATTATATTAATATATATAATATATATTAATAAATTTTCTAATGTCAAACTGTTCTTGATAAACTCTACTTACTCGTACCACGTTACTTTTTTTTTACACACTGCTTAAATTTGGTTTGTTATTTTATTTAGAATTTTTTCACACATATTAATAAATGAGATTGTTCTAAAATGTTATTTTCTTATACTGACTTTTGCAGGCTTGATACCAAGTTCATATTAACCCTATTAAATGAGCTTGGTAACTTTTCCACTTTTTCTGTTTTTGAAATACATTGTTTAATGTAGAAAGACTATCTTTCCTTTGAAGATTTGGTAAAACTTGTTAATACATCTGTCTGGACTTGGTATTTCTTATCCTGAGAGACATTTGATTACCAGTTCAGTTCCTATTTTGGTAATTTTTCCATTTCTTTTTAGTTTTCAAATATATTGCCATAAAGATGTTGATGGTATTCTCTTATGTTATTAAAAATCTTTACAGTTATTGTTATATATCCTTTTCTGTTTCTAAGATTATTTTGTTTTTTTCTCTCTCTAATGATCAGATTTGCTGGAGTTTTTTTCTACTTTAGTAGCTTTGTCACAGAACAAGTTTTTCATTTTATTAATCATCTTTTTGTTTTCATGTCATTAATTTCTGCTCTTATTTTTTTTATACCTATCTTTCTACTTCTTTTGATTTTACTTTTTTCACCCTAAGGTCCTGAACTGAATTCTTAACTCACTTATTTTCAGGCTATTCTATTTTTGTTTTTACAACTTTTTTTTTTTTTAATAAGTCTCCTCACCCAGGAACCAGCAGGTTAAATTCCTGACCACAGTGGGAGTGACTGCTGGGCCCTGCCCTGTTCTATGAGGCTTGGGAGATCATTTATTTTATTTTTTTATTGAGATATAATTTGCTACCATAAAACTCCCTCTTTTAAAAAGTACAGTTCAGCAGTTCCTTAGTATAATCACAAATGATTGTGCAACCATCACCACTATTAATTCCAAAACATTTCCATCATCCCCCAAAGAAACTCCATACCATTAGCAGTCACTCGCCACCCCCACTCCCAGCCCCTGGCAACCACTAATCTAGTTTCTCTTCCTATAGATTTACCTATTCTAGACATTTAATGTATATGGAATCATACACTATATGGCCTTTTATGCCTGGCTTCTTTCATTTAGCATGTTTTCAAGGTTCATTTATGTTGTAGCATATATTAGTCAGTACTTTATTATTTTTATGGAAGAATAATATTCTATTGTATGGCTATACTACATTTTGTTCATCCATTTATCTGGTGGTGGACATTTGGGTTGTTTAAACATTTTGGCTGTCAGGAATAATGCTGCTATAAACATTCTTGATTTCTTTTCTATCATCAATATTAATAATATCATTTCAAGTGGACATCTGGTGACATTTAATTTTTGAACAAATATTAAAATATAAACTTACATAATTTTTTAAAAAATCACTAAATATTAAAAAAAGAAATGGTTGGTTGATATTAGAGACATCTTTGTTCATCTTAAGTGAATTGTTCAGAAACTGTACTTTGAATTTCTATTTCATAGGTTTATTAAAAATATGAAAAATAAAGTTGTGTATTAGCTGTTTAAAAAAAAAACATTTTAGAAGTGTAGATGTGCCTTGTATGGAGCAAATAATTTTTATGATAATTTTGCCTAAATCAAATTTCAATCAATTGAACCCTATACCAAAATGTATTAGAGAAATTTGTACATTAAAAAGTTCTTTTAAGACCTTCAACTACTGATTTAACAGGAAATATTATTAAAATTTACAAAAACAACTTGAAAGAATACCAAGGCTAAAATTATTATAAAGTACTTTCATAGATATAGTTTACTTAAATAAGCAAGCCTGCAAGAGAATGAATATGAATGAATAAATGTTTCCTTTCAAAGAGAGGGAAGAATGGAAAAATATAAATGAGAGGAGTTCCCTCATCCTCAGTTTTTTTTATTCACAGTTTGGTGTGTGTTCCACCAGGGGATAGGCCCAGTAGTTCCATTATTTATGAAAATATTAGGATTGGTATTTTTAAATTATTTTATTTTATTGGTTAAAGCAAATAAGAAAGTATGTTTATAATATTAGAAATCAAGAATTTCAGTATAAAAGACAATTGGACAATCTAAGAAATTAAATGAAAACACCATAACGTTAAAATGGAATTGAAAACATTCATATAAACCCAGGATTAAATATCGTATCAGTTTTATCTATTGCTATATAACAACCTTACCACAAACCTTGAGGCTTAAAACAAGACATATTTATTATCTCAAACTTTGTGTGGGTTAGGAGTCTGGACATGGCTTAGCTAGATTCTTTGCTTCAGGGTCTCACAAAGCTTCAATCAAGGTGTTTGCCAGGGCTGTAGTCTCATGTGAGGCTCAAGTGGGGAGGGTCCACTTCCAGGATCATGTGATTGTTGGCATCCTTTAGTTCCTCGCAGGCTGCTGGATTGAGAGCCTCAGTTCCTTGCTGGCTGTCAGCTGGAGACCACCCTTAGCTGACCCTCTTGATAGGCTGCTCACAATATGGCAGCTGCCTTATTTAAAGCTGGCAAAGTGAGAGTCTCCTCACAAGACAGGTATTACAGTCTTGTGTAACATAATCACATACATGTAATCATGTACATCTTGTCACCTTTTCCATATACTATTGGTTAGAAACAAGTCATAGTTTTTGCCCACTTTCAAGTGTAAGAGATCACACAAGGGCATGAACACCAGGAGGCAGGGATCATAAAGGCCACTCTAGAGTCTGTCTACCACAAATATACATATATATGTATATTTTTTCCTAGCTCTGTCCATTGAAGTGACCAAAAGTAATGTCATCCCAGGAATAATGGACATTCCTAGTGCTCAGATTATGGTCTCTGAAAACCATTCCCCTTAAAAGGAAACCTGGGCTCTTTGGAGAAATGGTTTATTCCAGATGTGGGGCAGGGAAAGCATAAGGACAGCCAGGGATATTTTACTGTGCTAGAAATCAGGAAAGTTCCCAAAGATCAATAGGATCATGTTCCACTGGCCAGTCATGACATTTAGGGCATTAACAAGATTAATGATGGCAATGAATTGAAATAGATGGAATCAATGAAAATCCACGATTTCATAATGATGCTCAAAATAAGAAAAGTCTGAAAAAATTTATTTGTTGCCATTTATGGCAGCTATTATCAACTACTTGCAATGAAAATTGGTAATTTATGGGAAAGAATCAAACATTTTACCCTGCTTTTCCAGTAGAATCTGTATTTCAGGTAACTGAATAGCCCCAGTAGACGAGGGGAAGCTCTAGATGAGATGAATGCCAGGCTAGTTAAATGTAGAAGGGATGATAGATTTAGAAAAACATAATTTCACAAACTTTAATGAAATTATCATAATAATTACCATTGCCATAATGATTATCAACTGGTGTTAAAATGATCTATGGAAACTGGATATTATTAAAATGCAAAAGTAACAAGACATCACCTCCTAGTTTCAGGGCAAAACTATAACTGTAAAATGGAGAGATTAGCCAGTCATCACCTTAATTCAGTAGTCAGTCTTAATAGCATTAACCATATATTACGTGTCTTCTGATATGATTCAGCATAAATATCCATCACCTATAAATTATTCTAGCCAAAAATGTTTATTAAAAATGTTACAGAAAATACAGTGGCTAGAACAAACTAAACACCACCAAGCAGTAGCAACTAAACAAACTCAGAAGGTGGCACATTCCTCAGAACAAATGTAGGACAATCTCTTAAATAGTCAACATTACAACAAAAGGGACCAAACAAGCAGATGCAACATGTGGTCCTGGAACAGATCCTGGTTTGGACTAAACAACTGTTAAGGGCATTTTTGTGTCATTTGGGACATTTTGAATATAGTCTAGGTGTTTGGTAAAATGGACAGGTAGAGTTTGTTGACCAAAAAAAAGAAGCAGTTTATAAAATAATATGTACACTATGATCCCATTTTGGCAAACACACACACACACACACACACACACACACACACACACACACACACATTAGTATAGGAAGAGAGCTGGAAACACAGGAGGGTGTTAACCATGGATCTCTGGGTGGTGAGAATGTGTATTATTTCCTATTGCTGCTGTAACAAATTACCAAAAAGTTAGTGGCTTAAAACAACACAAATTTATTCTCTTACAGTTCTGAAGGTCAGAAGTCCAAAATGAATCTTCAAACCAAACCCATTGCCGTCGAGTCGATTCCGACTCATAGCAACCCTATAGGTCAGAGTAAAACTGCTCCACAGGGTTTCCAAGGAGTGGCTGGTGGATTCGAACTGCCGACCTTTTGGTTATCAGCAGAGCTCTTAACCACTGCGCCACGAGGACTCCAAATGAATCTTACAGGGCTAAAATTAAGGTGTCAGCAGGACTGGTTCCTTTGGAGGCTTCAGAGGAGAATCCATTCGTTGCTTCTTCCAGCTTCTAGAAGCACTGGTATTCCTCGGCTTGTGGCCACATCAATCTCTGCTTCCGTTGTCACATCACCTTCTCTGCCTTTTGACCATCCTGCTTCCCTTTGATAAGAAACCTTGGAATTACATTGGGCCCACTCAGATAATCCAAGATAATTTCGCCATCTCAAAATCCTTAATCACATTTGCCACGTAAAACGTTCCAGGGCATGGGCATCTTTGGTGACCCATCATTCTGTCTACCATAGAATGTGATGTTTTATTTTTTATTTTTGTGTCTGCATGTTCTAATTTTATATAATGTGCATGTATTAGAGCCCTGGTTGCACAGTGGTTAAGAGCTTGGCTGTTAACCAAAAGGTCAGCAGTATGAATCCACCATCCCCTCCTTGGAAACCCTATGGGGCAGTTCTACTCTGTCTTATAGGGTTGCTATGAGTCGGAATCAACTCGGTAACAATGAGTTTGGTTTTTTTTTTTTTTTTGGTGCATGTGTTAATTAAAATGTATAAATTAAATATAGAAAAAATATTACAGCTTAATATCAAGTGACACGGAATGTGGTTATTTGTAAACTTTCATCTGGCTCAATGATAGGTAGTTTGAACTTCACATCCAGTCAGTTATTTTCTTACTTTTTATTTATACTAAATCAGAAAATTAAAATTTACAATGATAAGTTGTCAGAAATGGCAACAAGTGTTCGGTAAGTAGGACAGAGAGTTCTGTATATCGGATTGAACAGGGACACATAAATTTAGATGTCGTTTCTTACACTCAGTGTTGCACCAGACACAAGCAGATGATGTATTCTGCTCAAATTCGGCAAGGTTGAGTGTTTCACCTGAGGAGAGTGGGTGTCAATGCAGGCAGTATCACCCAAGGGGGTGTTCTGAGAAAATATGGGATTATTTTGGTTGTTACAGTGATTGGCAGGAATCTCGTGGCAGAGAGCTCCTGACATTTAGTGGGCAGGAGCCAGGAATGTCATATGTCCTTCAATGCATGTGACGTTCCTGCACAAGGAAGAATTTTCCTGCATCTTACATAATTTTCAAATGTCCCCCTAGATATTCATGTATATGAAAAATCTATTTGTAATTATGTGAGCCTAAACCTAACTCCATTTTACATGTAAACTCAAAGCATGTTTTTCTTTTAAGAACATTTGTTGTTTAAGATACAGAATGCTTTCACAAATTTGCATGTCATCCTAGCACAGGGGCCATGTTCATCTCGTCTGTATAATTCCAACTTTGGTCTATTGCTGCTGAAACAGGCATAACTCAAAAGTATTTTTTGTATGGTTTTAATATACATGGAATTTTCCAGGAATGGAACTACTGTGTAAATTGAGAGGAGTGTGTTGTTTATTTGGAACTTAACCAAGAATCGTTTAATGTTTTAGAAAATCACACCAATGACATCAATGCCATTTATGGGCTGGGCTGGGTATCTTCCATTTGCCCTTCCAGATGCACTCTCCACTCTGCTCTGCCTGCTCTGTCCCCTGGGAGGGGATTGTATCAACAGGTTTCCTTGCCCTCTAGCTTCTGGGTGGATTCATTCAATGGGAAGCATGGGCAGGAGATCTGAAAGGTGGAAGGAGAGTGAGGTATGCCACTTGAAATGACCAGACAATTAGGTGTTATCTGATCCACAGAAACATGAAGGTGGATGTGTGCAGCAGCGTTCCATTATAAAATACTAATGCTGTATATGAAGTTTCGTCCAAGCTGGTCAGAAGGCACGTGTAAACTGCTTGTAGAGGTGCCTTAGACTCCCATGGTACTGGCTCCTACTGCTTTACCTGCACTTGAAGGGGCCCTGGTGGCGCAGTGGTTAAGAGCTCATCTGCTAACTGGAAGTGGATGACTCGAACCCACCAGCTACTCTGCAGGAGAAAGACATGGCAATCTGCTCCCAGAAAGATGACAGCCTTGGAAATCTTATAGGGCAGTTCTAGTCAGAATGGATTCAGTGGGAATGTGTTTTTTTTTTTTTTTTTGTTAACCCACACTTGAGGCTTCCTGGAGAATTCCTTTTGACCAGTTAACAGAGAAAATGTGCAGGCCTGGTTTATGCAGTTTGCCGGCACTAGCTAAGAGTGGATGGCAGCTGCCTTCTAGACCCTGAAAGACAATGGTGAAGGGAAATAGTCCTTGGGGCAAAACTCTGAGCAGTACATCTTGTCCACTTCCTGGGAAAGGGGAGGTGGCCTATTTTCTCTCTGGGAATAACATTGTTGGAAGATGTAATTCACCAAAGGCCCTGAGCGTTCCACATGTTCTTGTTAAGTATGCCAAGAATGCAAGGCTCCGGTTGCTCTTTACCTGGGCCATTCTCAGGGCTGTGTTTGCACCAGGGCCTGGAACCACTGCATTTCCACCCCAGATACACTGAATCAGAACCTACAGTTTAACAAGATCCCCAGGTGATTCTTATATATAACTTCCTGGGAACTTATTAGAAATGCAAATTTCAATAGGGAACTTGTTAACCAAACCCGAACCCCGTTGCCGTCGAGTTGATTCTGACTCATAGTGACCCTACAGGAGAGAGAAGAACTGCCCTATAGGGCTTCCAAGAAGCAGCTGGTGGATTCCAACTCCTGTCCTTTTGGTTAGCAGCTGAGCTCTTAACCACCGTGCCACCAGGGCTTGTTAGAAATTCGAATTCCCAGCAGGGGTTCAAACCAGAACAAACCGGTTTGAAGCCCTGGTTTGCAAAGAGCAGCCTTGAGGGATGAGGCAATCTCTCTTTCTGGGACAAAGAGCAGGCTTGCTGTAAAATGATGTGAATGCCCCGAGGCCAGTGTTCCTCATTTGTGATGCATAGCATCCACCTGGGTCCTTCACATGACCCATGTGGGGCTTGGGGACGTGGGAAACTGATGTAAATATGCTGATGCTTATTTATCCATGAAATGGATACAGGCTAACTTGTTAGCTTTCAAGTAGGGGAAAATCCCAGATCCTAGCAAATATTTGTTACACATTTTGCAGTTGGTTTTGCAAACTTCTTGGACATTATGTGACTTGAGGGGTGCGACTCTGAATTATTCCTCTGTACTTTTGGTCCCTTCCTCCCTGCAGGGACAAAATTTGCTATTTTATACTTGAATAACTTATTTTTTTCTTTGTATAGGCAAAACTGCATTGGTGTATCAGAGGTGTCACTGCACATTTGTTGGAACAAACAGGTAAATTTTTTTTTATCGTACTTTAGGTGAAAGTTTACAGCTCAAGTTAATCTCTCATACAAAATTTTATACACATATTGTCATGTGACACTAGCTGCAATCCCCACAATGGGACAGCACACTCCCCCTTTCCACCCCAGGTTTCCCATGTCCATCCAACCAGCTCCTGTCCCTTCCTGCCTTCTCATCCTGCTTCCCGACAGGAGCTGCCCATTTAGTCTCGTGTATCTGCCTGAACTAAGAAGCACACTCTTTACAAGTATTATTTTATATTTTGTAGTCCAGTCTAATCTTTGTCTGAAGAGTAGTCTTCGGGAATGATATTAGTTCTGGGTTAACATAGCATCTGGGGGCCATGGCTTCGGGGGTTCCTCCAGTCTCAGTCAGACCATTAAGTCTGGACTTTTTATGTGAGTTTGAGTTCTAGGTAATTTTTTTAAATTTTAAAGTGTTATTTTTTTAAATAATATTTTATTGGGTTTTTCGTGAAAGTTTAAACAGCAAATTAGGTTCTCATTTGACAATTTCCACACAAATTGTTCAGGGACATTAGTTACATTTATCACAATCTGTCAACATTCTCTTTTTTTTTGAACAGTTTCTACATGTACAGTTTAGTGACATTGATTATATTCTTCAAGTTGTGCAACCATTCTCACCCTCCTTTTTTGAGTTGTTCCTCCCCCATGAATGTAAACTCACTGCCCCTAAGGTTCCTGTCTAATCTTTTGAGTTGCTGTTGTCAATTTGGACCCATATAGACAGCTCTTAAAAGAGTATATGCTCAAGGCAGACATTCTTTACTAGTTAAGCTAAACTATTGTTTGGTTTTAAGAAGACTTCAGGGGATATTTTTGGTTTAAGGTTTAAAGGTTATCTCAGGGTAGTGGTTTCAGGATTTCATCCAGCCTCCATGGCTCCGGGAAGTCTGGAGTCCATGAGAATTTGAAATTCTGTTCTGCATTTTTTCTCTTTTGATCAGGATTTTTCTCTGGACACTTTGATCAAAATGTTCAGTATTATATGAGACCACTATTATAAAAACTTAAGAAAAGGTTTACACACAGAAAAAAACAATATTTAATGGTTACGAGGGAGAGGAGGGGTATGGAGGGGAAATCACTAACTACGTATAGACAACTGTTAACTTTGGTGAAGGGAAAGACAACACACAACATAGAGGAAGTCAGCACAACTTGACCAAGGCAAAGTCATAGAAGCTTCCTAGACACATCCAAATACCTTGAGAGACTGAGTTACTGGGGCTGAGGGCTGGGGACCGTGGCCTAGGGGGACATCTAGGTCAATTGGATAACATAGTTCATAAAGAATACGTTCTACATCCTACTTTGGTGAGTAGTGTTTGGGGTCTTAAAAGCTTGTGAGTGGCCATCTAAGATACATCTATTGATCCCATCCCATCCAGAGCATAGGAGAATGAAGAACACCAAAGATGCAAGGAAAATATTAGTCCAAAGGACTAATGAACCACAGCCTCCACCAGCCTGAGTGCAGAAGAATTAGATGGTGCCCAGCTACCACCAACAACCACTCTGACAGGGATCACAATAGAGTAGGAGAAAAATGTAGAACAAAATTCAAATTCACCAAAAACAGACCAGGCTTACTGGTCTGACAGAGATTGGAGGACCCCCTGAGACTACGGTCCCCAGATACCCTGCTAACTCAGAACTGCAGCCACTCCCAAAGTCTACCTTTCAGCCAAAGATTAGATAGGCCTATAAAACAAAAAATGGCACACTTGAGGAACTTGCTTCTTGGTTCAATCAAGTGTTTGAGACCAATTGGGCAACTCTTGCCCAGAAGCAAAGACAAGAAGGCAGGAAGGGACAGGAAAACTGGACTAATGGACGTGGGGAACCTGAGGTGGAAAGGGGGAGGGTGCTGACACATTGTGGGAATTGCAACCAATGTCACAACAAATTTTGTGAATAAATTCTTGAATGAGAAACTAATTTACACTGTAAACTTTCACCAAAAACAATATAAAATTTAAAAAAAAGTTCAGTAATGGCAGCTGGGCACCATCTACTTCTTCTGGTCTCATGGCAAAGGAGGCAGCTATTCATGGAGGCAATTAGCCACACAGTCCATATCCTCCTCCTGTTCCTGACTCTCCTTCTTCCTCTGTTGCTCCGGGTGAATAGGGATGAATTGTTTTGCCTTGAATGGCCGAGTGCAAGCTTTTAAGACCCCAGGCACTACATAACAAACTAGGGGGTATAACAGAAGCATTAAACCCGATACTAGGCCAGTTAACTGGGATGTCCCATGAAACCATGACCCTAAACCTCTAAACCAAGGAACCAAATCCCCCGAGGTGTTCGGTAGTACTTAAGCAGCCTCAGCAGCTACTCTTTTTTTGTGTGTGTGTCACTGTTGTAAATATATCTATCACACAACTTTTGCCCATTTAACTTTTTACAGGTGTACAACTTATTGACAGCAATTGCAATAATTGGCTGTGCAACCCTACCTTTAATCAATGCAATTTTTCCATCACCAGTTAACTCTCCTTTTCCCCCTCCCTCTCACCCCTGGTAACCACTAATGAATTTTGGTCTCTATATATCTGCTTTTTCTTGTCTTTTTATATAAATGATGTCATACAATATTTGTCCTTTTGTGATTGGCTTATTCCGTTCAGCATAATGTCTTCATGCTCCATCCATACTGTAGCATGTATTAAGACTTCATTTCTCCTACTGGCTAAGTAGTATTCCATTGCATGTATGTACCACATTTCAAACTGTTACATTTTAATGGCTTCATTAAACTATTTGACAAAGTTTCATAGCAAACAGCACTAAGGACTGGGGGGATGAAATCCAAATATTCATCATCATTTTTTCTATTCATATTAATACCATGTGCCTCATATTCCAATTGTTTATAATCCTATTTTGCCTCTTTTCTTTCCATAGTAAGTTGTAAGCTTCTCAAATCTGTCTTTATTTCTCTCAGTTCTAAATAATGAAATTCCAGCATTTGGTCTTAAAACCTGCAGGCCCTCCTAATTGCTGGTGTAAGAAATCCCATCAACAGAAAAACAAAAATATTTTTCTGTTTTCTTAAAACATCCTTGAAAATGTTATTTGTAACAAAGGAGTCTTATAAGACATCTGGAACTCAGAACTTGTGGCTTCTTCTGTGAAAGTAACCTTGGGCTTGAAAAGCCTGTAATTTTTTCTGGTTGTATAGCTCAATAATCTCTTTCCCTGGTAATGATACTTAAATTGGCATCTCCATTTCCTAAAAGCTATGAATACCTATAAGTTTTCTTTAATAGCCCAGTGCACTGAAATTTTATGTGCATGCAAAAACCTGAATGCAAATGTTTGTTGTTGTTTATGTTAGTTGCCTCGGAGTCCACTCTGATTCATGGAGCCCCATGTGCGCAGAGTAGAACTGATCTGTAGGGTTTTCAAGACTATGAGCTTTTGGGAGCCGATCACCAGGCCTTTCTTCCAAGGTACCTCTGGGTGTGTTCGAACCACAAACCTTTTGGCTAGTAGTTGAACACTTAGCCATTTGTCCTATTCAGGGACTCCACAGGAGTGGCAGGCTGAGAATACTGGGCCCCAATCACTCCCTCCCCACTGTGCTCATATGGCAGAGGTTCCAGACCGGGAGGCGCAAGACATAAAGACCAGGGGCTACTATCCCCACTCCAGTGCCTTTCTTTTAGAGGAAGGTATCACTTTGGGAGAAATGGGCCACTATCCCCACCCCCCAGCTCAGGTGCAGTAGTGCAGAGGTTCTCCCAAAAGGGAGAACCAAACCAAAAACCAAACCCATTGCCGTTGAGTTGATTCTGACTCATAGCGACCCTGTAGGACAGGGTAGAACTGCCCCACAGCGTTTCCAAGGAGTGGCTGGTGGATTTGAACTGCTGACATTTTGGTTAGGAGGCAAGCTCTTAACCACTGTGCCACCAGAGCTCTGCCCAGAGGGAGAGGGCAGGCTATAAAAACAGAAGGCTCTGAAGCTCTTCCTAACTTATTTGGAATAAGTTTGGGGAAGTTCATGCTAAGGGCATTGTTGAAAATAATGAAGATCTTTGTGGTGAGCAATTAGGAGGAGGCCAGTGGCTCCATGATACTAGTAGCAACAAGCGAAATGGTAGACCAGATAAAAGTTTAACAGAAAGAACCAAGGAGAGACAGCTAAGAACCCTCCTGGGGTTGGAAAAAGCCTCAAAGATTGGCAACAACCCACCCCTTGAAAAGGAGCCCGACTTTAATTGGATCAGACTATGGAGAAATTTATGCCTCATAGCAATGCTGAAAATAATAGAGCAATCAGCTAGCAATTAGTGGAGATTTATAGCTGGGTGTGATACCAATAGAGGTGGACCAGCCAGAAGCTTAATGGGATAAGTCGGGAAATGGATATTCAAAGACTGTCTGACTAAAACCACAGTCATCCCTGTGCAGGTGAGAGGACTGCAGCTCCCTTCCCCGCTTAGTCTCCACTTTTAGGGAAGAAGTTCTACTACAGGAGTGGCAGGCTGAGAATTACCCCTCCTGGTGTGGAACCAAGGAGCCCTGGTGACACAGTGGTTAAAGTGCTCGGCTGCTAACTGAAAGACTGGTGGTTCAAACCCACTAGCCCTCTGCAGGAGAAAGATGTGTCAGTCTGCTTCTGTAAAGATTTACAGCCTTGGAGCAGCCATCTAAGACACAACTATTGGTCTCTTCCTGTCCAGAGCAAAGGAGAGTGAAGAAAACCAAAGACTCAAGGGAGGAATTAGTCCAAAGGACTAATGGACCACATGAACCACAGCCTACATGAACCCTGAGACCAAAAGAACTAGAGGTTCCTGGCTACCACTGCTAACTGCTCTGACTGGGATCACAACAGAGGGTCCTAGACAGAGCGGGAGAAAAATGTAGAACAAAAAATCAAATTCACAAAAAAAGACCAGACTTACTGGTCTGACAGAGACTGGAAGAACCCCAGAGATTATGGCCCTAAGACACCCTTCTGACCTGGAACTGAAATCATTCCCAGAGACCACCTTCCAGCGAAACAATAGAAAAGCCCATAAGATAAACAATAACACCTGAGAGGAACGTACTCCTTAAAACAATAAATTATATGAGATCAAAAGGGCAATATCTGCCCAAAAGCAAAGATGAGAAGGTTGGAAGGAGTAGAAAATCAAGACTAAAGGAAACAGGGAATCCAGGGTGGAAATGGGGAGTGTGCTAACACTTTGTGGGGAATGAAACCAAGGTCATGAAACACTTTGTATACAAACTATCGAATGGGAAGCAAATTTGCTCTGTAAACTTTCACCTAATGCACAGTTAAAAAAAGATTTACAGCCTTGGAAACTCTATGGGGCAGTTCTACTCTGTCCTATAGGGTTGCTATGAGTTGGAATCAACTTGACAGCAGTGGGTTTGGTTTTTGGTTTGGTGTGGAACCTCTTCAGATCCATAGGTCAGGAAGACTGTGTGCATACCCAGAGCTGTGCCCTCTGAGGAACAACATCAGAAGCTGCATACTGCATGGGAAATAGACTTCACTGAACTAGTCCAGTCAAGTTACTAAATAAACAAGCAGCAACAAGAACAAGCCCTGCAGGTAGGAGGGATCAGTATCTAGAGTTGCTACAATACATTTTCTAAAATGTCTAGTTTCAACAAAAAATTACGAGACATGAAAAGAAAAAAGCGTGACCCACACATAGGAAAAAAAACAAGCAGCAGAAACTGCCACTGAGAGTCCAAGGGGTTGGACTTAGCAGACAAAGACTTCAAAGCAGCTATCCTAAATATGTTTGAAGAACTAAAGGAAACCATGTTTAAAGAATTACAGGAAAGTACGATGACAGTGTTTCATCAAATAGAGAATATCAGTAAAGAGATAGATAGAAATGTACCAGATGGAAGTCCTGGAGCTGAAAAGTACAATAACCGAAATGAAAAATTCACTAGAGGGAATCAACAGTACATCTGAGCTGGCAGAAGAAAGAATTAGCAAACTTGAAGATAGGTTGACGGGTTATGCAATCTGAGGAACAGAGAGAAAAAACGAATAAAGAAAAATGAACAGAGCCTCGGAAATGGGGGACACTATTAAGCCCACCAACATACACATAATGAGAGTACCAGAAGGAGAGGGAAGAGAAAGCAGCAGAAAAAATAATTTGAGGAAATAATGGCTGAAAACCACAAAACATTGTTAAAAAAAATTAAAGAAGACCTAAATAAATGGAAAGACATCCCATGTTCTTTGATCAGAGCAAAGTTATCTAACCTCCCTGGGCTTCAGTTTTCTCATCCATCAGATGAGGATAAGAGTTCCTATCTTATTGGATTGTTTGAGGAGTAAATGACTCAGTATATACAAGGCAGTTAAAACAGTGTTTAACACTGTGTATGTTTAATATTCATTAGCTATTATTGTGAAGGAGCCCTGGTGGTGCAGTGGTTAAGAGCTGGGCTGCTAACTCAGAGGTTGGCAGTTCGAATCCCCCAGCCGCTCCTTGGAAATCCTATGGAGCAGTTCTACTCTGTCCTGTTGGGTCACTATGAGTTGGAATCGACTTGACAGCAACGGATTTGGTTTTTGTTTATTATTGTGAAAGACAATGTGGCAGAGTGTATGAATCTTCAGCATAATCTTTTTCTCCAGAAAGTCTAGCTGTTGTTCCATTTTCTTCTGAAAACTAACGTTGCAGAGAAGTGTGAAATCAATCTGACTTTGTTTCCTTATAGCATAGGGGTTAAGAGCTCTGGAAATAAACTACTTTGGTTTGAATTCTAGCCCCTGACTTACTAGACGTATGGCCTTGGGCAAGTTACTTGACCTCACTAATCCTTAGTGTCACCATCTGTAAAGTTGGGGCAGTTAATAGAACCTCCTACTGAAACCAGAAGAGAAGCTCTTCCTTGCTTTCTTCTGGGGGTTGCTGAGCTGAGTTGGGATGATGTGAGCCCAGAGGTGCCTGTGTCACATTTGGAGAAAGCCTGTCTGTGGTAGGAGATACTCAGGCTTCCACACAGAATGAAACAGAGCAGCTGGAGAGCAAAGGAATCCTGAGAAAATAATTTAATTCCTGAATGCTGTCAACTTGAAGGCCAGCACCACCACTTTATTGAGATATTATGAGGTTTAAACGAGATAATTCATGTAAAGCACCAAGTAGGGTGCCAAACACAAGGTAAGCCCTCACTAAATGATGATTTGTTTTCTCCTGTCTACGTGATTTGCAAGATTTTTTTTTTCTTGTATTTAAAAATTGTTGCCAAATGCATCTGTGGGTAGGTAGTTAATTTCCCCTGAAATGTGGTAAGCTTTTTTGGTGTGCATATCGTTCCTAAGCTTAGGAAGTGGGAGAAAGATGTGGCAATCAGCTTCCATAAAGATTTACGATTACAGCCTTGGAAGCTCTAACGGGCAGTTCTGCTCTGTTCTATAGGGTCACTATTTGTTGGAACTGACTCAACGGTAGTGGTTTTTAAGCTTAGGAAAATCTTTTTCTATAATATCTTTCATTATTTTATCTCTTTTATTAATTCTGTTCTCAGCTAGGAGCAGCAAGTATCTGTATGTTGGCACTTCATTCTCTGTTCTCTATATCTGGTTATCTTTCATTTTAATCTCTCTTCCACCTCTGGATGTTGGAATTCCTCAGGGCTTGGACCTGGGTGATGGTATTACTTATAATAACTGTTGACTCCTTGCTCTACCCTCAACCTTCCTGGTCATGTAAGGCACCCGGGAGGACTCTAAGCCTCTGGCTGCCACAAGCGCAGCTGCTTTAGACAGGTCACCTGAGGGAATGAGTTTCTACCATTTCCACTCCCAGGGGTCTTTCTGGCAGCAGTGCTGGAGGTACATGTAATACATGACTTCTCATGACACCAACTTCACGCAAAGGCGACAGCTCTGCAGGATCCCAGAAACCCTGCTGCTCAGACCGGCAGCATTGACATCACCCTGGAGCTTGTTGGAGAAGCAGAATCTGGGGCCCCATCCTGGACCGGCTGACACACAAAGAGCATTTTCACAACATCCCTGAGGGATCTGTGTGCACATTAAAGTTTGAAAAGCTCTGTTCTGGAACACAGGTTCAGTTTAATTCATATTCATAATCCAGTTTTTTCTACTCATGAGGTCATCCTTTATAGCAAAAGCCTTCCCAAACTCCTCACCAGACTTTCTTCCGAGTTTGAGCCACTTAATTTTCATGTGATTTTCCCCCTCAGTATAATGTTATTATCATAAAGTGGGGTCTCCATTGCCAGGGCTCTAAAAGTCTTGTATGCACAATCCAGAGTTTACTGAAACCTTAAGTCTAATCAGTCAGACTCCTGCTGTGTCCTTGGCTTGCCTCCCCTTTGAGAGAATTACAAAACTTTCCACAGTTCTGCCAGCTGCTTCTTCCTGTTTTGTTCTCAATTTGGGGTGTTTGTTTCTGTTTGCTTGATGTCTATGTGCAAAAAACAAACAAAGAATGTTGGGTTTTATTTAAACAGAAGGCACAATTCAAATTTGTTCCATATGATATTCTCTGACTAGGAATTCTTATGTCCTGTAATTGGTGAGTATATTTTTGCGTTAAGCTGTAAGGTCAGATTGTCACTTTTTTAGCATATTTGTTTAATGTATTTTGGGATGAAAAGTCTTTATTTTATATTAAAAAAAGTGTCATCACTCAAAATGTGGTATAATTTCAAGAGCTGCTTTGGCAAATGTTAACAGAAAGGTCATTATGTAAGATAGATATGTATCATATGTACTATATATGAGTTGGAATTTACTCAGTGGCAATGGGTTTATATATTATATAAACCAGTGCTACTCAAAGTGTGGTTTGTGGAGAGGTGACAGACACCACGCGTCTGTAAGTCTATCATAGTGTGGTGGTTTGCATGATGCTGTGATGCAGGAAGCTATGCCATCGGTATTTCAAATACCAGCAGGGTCACCCATGGTGGACAGGTTTCAGCAGAGCTTCCAGACTAGGAAGAAGGACCTGGTGATCTACTTCTTAAAAAATTCGCCAGTGAAAACCTGATGAATAGCAGCAGAACATTGTCTGACATAGTGCTGGAAGATGAGCCTCTCAGGTTGGAAGGCTCTCAAAATATGACTGGGGAAGAGCTGCCTCCTCAAAGTAGTTGTTGTTGTGTGCCATCAAGTCAATTCCGACTCATAGCAACCCTATAAGACAGAGTAGAACTGCCCCCATAGGTTTCCAAGGAGCAGCTGGTGGATTCAAACTGCCAACTTTTGGTTAGCAGCCTGAGGTCTTAATCACTGTGACACCAGGGCTCCCCTCAAAGTAGAGTCGACATTAATGACATGGATGGAATAAAGCTTTCGGGACCCTCATTTGCTGATGTAGATTGACTCAAAATGAGAAGAAAACAGCTGCTGACATCCATTAATAATTGGAATGTGGAATGTACGAAGTATGAATCTAGGAAAATTGAAGTCATCAAAAATGAGATGAAATGCTTGAAGATTGATATCCTAGGCATTGGTGAGCTGAAATGGACTGGTATTTGCTATTTTGAATCAGACAATCATATGGTCTTCTACGCCAGGAATGACAAATTGAAGAGGAATGGCATCACATTCATTCTCAAAAAGAACATTTCAAGATCTATCCTGAAGCACAATGCTGTCAGTGATAGGACAATATCCATACCCAGTCAAGGAAGACCAGCTAATTCGACTATTATTCAAATTTACGCACCAACCACTAATGCCAAAGATGAAAAAACTGAAGATTTTTACCAACTTCTGCAGTCTGAAATTAATCAAACATGCAATCAAGATGCATTGATAATTACTGGTGATTGGAATGCAAAAGTTGGAAAACAAAAAAGAAGGATAAGTAGTTGGAAAATATGGCATTAGTGATAGAAACGACGCCATAGATCACACGATAAAATTTTGCAAGACCGATGACTTATTCATTGCAAATACCTTTTTTTCAACAACATAAACGGTGACTATACATGTGAACCTCACTGGATGGAATACAGAGGAATCAAATTGACTACATCTGGGGAAAGAGATGATGGAGAAGCTCAATATCATCAGTCAGAACAAGGCCAGGGGCCAACTGCAGAAGAGACCATCAATTGCCCATATGCAAGTTCAAGGTGCAGCTGAAGAAAATTAGAAAAAGTTCACGAGAGCCAAAGTAAAACCTTGACTGTATCCCACCTGAATTTAGAGGCCATCTCAAGAACAGATTTGATGCACTGAACACTAATAATTGAAGACTAGACAAGTTGTGGGATGACATCAAGGACATCATACATAAAGAACGCAAAAGGTCATTAAAAAGACAGGAAAGAAAGAAAAGACCAAAGTGGATGTCAGAAGAACCTCTGAAACTTTCTCTTGAATGTCGAGTAGTGGCTAAAGCAAAAGGAAGAAATGAAGTAAAAGAGCTGAACAGAAGATTTCAAAGGGCAGCTAGAGAAGGCAAAGTATTATAATGAAATGTGCAATGACCTGGAGTGCAAAAGGGAAGAACATGCTTGACATTTGACAAGCTGAAAGAACTGAAGAAAATATTCAAGCCTTGAGTTGCAATACTGAAGGATTTTATTGGCAAAATACTGAATGACGCAGGAAGCATTAAAAGAAGATGGAAGGAATACAAAAAGTCACTATACCAAAAACAACTGGTAGACATTCAACCATTTCAAGAGGTAGCATATGATTAAGAACCGATGGTATTGAAGGAAGAATTTCAAGCTGCATTGAAGGCATTGGCGAAAAACAAGGCTCCAGGAGTTGACGGAATACCAATTGAGATGTTTCAACAAATGGATGCAACACTGGAAGCGCCCACTCATCTATGTAAAGAAATTTGGACGACAGCTACCTGGCTGACTGGACTGGAAGAGATCCATATTTGTGCCCATTCCAAAGAAAGGGGATCCAACAGAATGCGGAAATTATGGAACAATATCATTAATATCACATGCCAATAAAATTTTGCTGAAGACAATTCAAAAACAGTTGCAGCAGTACATTGACAGGGAGCTGTCAGAAATTCAAGTCAGATTCAGAAAATGACATGGAATGAGGGATATCCTTGCTGATGTCAGATGGATTTTGGCTGAAAGCAGAGAATACCAGAAAGATGTTTACCTGTGTTTTATTGACTATGCAAATGCATTCAACTGTGTGGATCATAACAAATTATGGATAACATTGTGAAGAATGGGAATTCCAGAACACTTAATTGTGCTTATGAAGAAACTGTACATGGACTAAGAGGCAGTCATTTGAACAGTCATTTAAAATCAGGAAAATTGTGCATCAGGGTTGTATCCTTTCATAATACTTATTCAACCTGTATGCTGAGCAAATAATCCAACAAGCCGGACTATATGGAGAAGAATGCGGCATTAGGATTGGAGGAAGACTCATTAACAACCCTCGATATGCAGGTGACACAACCTTGCTTGCTGAAAGTGAAGAGGACTTGCAGCACTAACTGATGAAGATCAAAGACCACAGCCTTCAGTATGGATTACACCTCAACATAAAGAAAACAGAAATCCTCACAACTGGACCAATAAGCAACATCACGATAAACGGAAAAAGATTGAAGTTGTCAAGGATTTCATTTTACTTGGATCCACAATCAATGCCCATGGAAGCAGCAGTCAAGAAATCAAACGATGTATCACATTGGGAAAATCTGCTGCAAAAGACCTCTTTCAAGTGTTAAAAAGCAAAGATGTCATTTTGAGGACTAACGTGTGCCTGACCCAAGCCATGGTATTTTCAATTGCTTCATATGCGTGTGAAAGCTGGACAATGAATAAGGAAGACCAAAGAAGAATTGATGTCTTTGAATTATGGTGTTGGCGAAGAATATTGACTATACCATGGACTGCCAAAAGAAGGAACAAATCTATCTTGGAAGAAGTACAGCCAGAATGCTCCTTAGAAGCAAGGATGGTGAGACTTCGTCTCAGGTACTCTGGATGTGTTATCAGGAGGGATCAGTCCCTGGAGAAAGACATCATGCTTGGTAAAATAGAAGGTCAACGAAAAAGAGGAAGACCCTCTACAAGGTGGATTGACATAGTGGCTGCAACAATGGCCTCAAACATAGCAATGACTGTAAGGATGGCGCAGAACCGGGCAGTGTTTTGTTCTATTGTACATAGCGTCACTAAGAGTCGGAACTGATTGGACGGCATCTGATAACAACAACATATGAGTAGGAATCAACTCGACGGCAGTGGGTTTATATATCACATAAACCAGTTCTACTCACAGTGTGTGGTTTGTGGAGAGGTGCCAGTTGAGGAAGTCTTTGTTGTCTGTGACAAGATAAATACCAAAATTGAGAGTGTTTAGAGGCTTTTATAACATTTGACAGAAAAATTTTATGTCAGCTGACTGTAA
This sequence comes from Trichechus manatus latirostris, assembly GCF_000243295.1. Lineage (NCBI taxonomy): Eukaryota > Metazoa > Chordata > Mammalia > Sirenia > Trichechidae > Trichechus > Trichechus manatus. The sequence continues at coordinate 8,598,821 of NW_004444036.1, forward strand.
TAGTAAAAAATTTGTGCTTGTATTTTATATATCACCTTTTCACTTCATTTTTCTAGTACTTTATTTTTATTATATTTTACAAAATATCAGTGTGCAATAGCTTGGAAATAAAAAAAATAACTAAAAGCTGACCCTTCACTGCAGATAGTTTGAGCTGCACTGATATAGGACACATTATCTGACTTCAAGCAATAAAAGTCAGTATAAGTAATATAATGAAAGCACAACCTCCTCCTTCCCCCAGTAGAGAAATTTAAAAAATATATCTAAATAATGATTGGCCTAAAGAAGAAACTGAAATGAAAACGACAAAATATTTAGAACTGAACACCAACAAAACAGAATCTATCAAAGCTTGTGTGATATAACTAAAGAGGTATTTAGATGAAAATTAAAGTTTTAAATACATATATTAGACAAGAAGAGTATTTATATTAGTGCGACAATTGTAAGAAGAATATTTATATTAGTGAGACAATTGTTCAGGAAAGGAAGGTATTAGTTGGAGTGAAGGCTAAACACCTTTACCAATGAGATACCAAAAAATAGAAAGTCAAGTAAGACAGAATTCTATTGCCCTCCCACAAAACAGACCTGGAGTAGGTGGATGGCTTAGGGCTGGTAGGTAACCAAGCCAAACTCAACAAAAGCCTTTCATTTGCATGTCCAAAGTAGCTGTATCAGGTTGTCATCATCTCTCAGCCATCAGAAAGTAGAAAAGAGTGCAAGGACATGCAAGACCCTGCAGAGGTGCACAACACCTCTTCACTCATTCTATTGGTCAGAACTTGGCCATATGATCACAGCTAGTGGCAAAGGGGACTGGCAAACGTGGATTTTTAGCTGTGAAGCTATGTGTCCAATTTTTAGCATGTGAAGCCATGCGTCCAAATAAAATTCTATTACTATGAAGGAAGGAGGGAAAGATATTGGGAGACAACTAGCAGTCTGCCACAAAACACACACACACATATATATATATATATATTCGTTTATTGTTGTAGTTTAAGTGAAAGTTTACATTTCAAGTTAGTCTCTTATACAAAAATTTATACATACATTGTTATGTGACCCTAATTGCTGTCCCTGTACTGTGACAGCACACTCCTCCTTTCCACCCCTGATTTCCCATGTCGATTCAACCAGCTCCTAACCTTCTCTGCCTTCTCATCTCGCCTCCAGACAGGAGCTGCCCGTTTAGTCTCATGTATCTACTTGAGCTAAGAAGCACACTCTTCACGAGTATCATTTTTTAGATGTTTAGATATCACAATCCAGTCCAATCTTTGTCTGAAGAGTTGGCCTCGGAAATTGCCACAAAAAACATATTAATAAATTCTAAGAAAATAGTAACTATAAAAGTAGAATGTTATCAACAAAGAAAAGGAGATGATCAATAAAACTAAAAGTTAATTAATTGAAAATAATTTTAAAATAGGCTAATCATTTACAAGACTAACTGGGGAAAACAGAAGGCATAAGAGACAATGATAGCAATGGGAGATATGATGATAGAAATGGTAAAGAGAAAAGAATTCACAGGGAAATATTATGAACCACTTTATACAAATACATTAGAACACTCACTATGCAATAGTCAATTTTCTAGAAAAAGATAAATTTCCTAAATAAATTCAAGAAATAGAAATCAAACGCATAAGCATTAATGAATTTATACAATAACAAAGAGATATAATCCCCTAACACACACACACACACACACACACACACACACACACACACACACACACAGAATACAACCAGGCCCAGAGGGTTTTATAGGAGTGCTTTACTCAATCTACAAGGGAACAGAAAATCATTATCTTAACTATTCAAGTAACAATAACAATAACAATAATAAAAGGGAATGCTACTGAACTCGTTAAAGAAGCTAATTTAACTTTGATATCAAAACTGGAAAAAGGTCTTTCATGGAAAGAAAATGATAAGCTAATATCATTTATAAGCATAGATGTAAAAATAATAAATATAGATGAGCTAGTTGAACAAAGAAGTATATTAAAATTTTTTGACTAAGTAGAGTTTATCCCAAGAATGCACGGATGGTTTAACTTCAGAAAAGCTGTTACAGATGCCTACATGAGCAGATTAAAGGAGAAAAGACATGATCATTTCAATTCAATATTGATTCCTGATAAAAGTTCTTAGCAAACTAAGGACAGAGGAAAGCTTCCTTATCTTGATGAAATTTAGCTACCAAAACCTATCAAAATTGTCCTTAATGATACACTTTAGAAGTATTCTATTAAAGTTAGAAACAAATCAAGGATGCCCAAGATCATTACTTTTCATTCAACATTGTCCTGGCCAGCACAATCAAACCAACCAATCAACAAATCAACATACAAACAACAACAACAAAAAATTTAAAAGGAAGAGGTGAACTTGTCATTATCTACAGGGTATATGATCGTCTTCATAAAAATGAAGGGAATGTACAAACTTTGCAACTAATGAGAGAAATCAGCAAGGTTGCAGGATACAACATCAACCAGCAACAGTTAATACAGGCTCATGATTCCTTAATTATAATTCTAAAATAAAAAAAACTCTGAAAATCAAAGTTCTTTTTTTTTCTTCCACATTTGGTGCCAATACTTCTTTGGCATCAAAACCCTCTGTGAGTCTATTTACAATGTTAATTTATCCCACTTAGTAGAATGCTCATAAATTTACCCGCAGAAATATTAATATGTTTGATTTCAGGGTGCTGCCTCAGATTTTGGCAGTATTACATGATATATAATGAATGCATTGTATTTCTCTCTAAAATTAAAAAAAAATACTGAATTTGGAAACATCTGGCCCTAAGGGTTTTGGATAAGGGATTATAAACTTGTGCTGTTCCTATACATCAGTAATACCTATTAGAAAATACTATAGAAATAAGACCATCGTTCATAACACCAATAAAAATTATAAGGCACTTAGAAAAAATCTAACAAAGGATGTTGGTGACTTTTATGAAGAAAACCACAAAGCATAAATGAAGGATATATTAGAAAGAAAATAATTAATGAAGAGAGATATCATATTCACAGTCCCTGGGTTGTGCAAATGGTTAATGTGCTCGGCTGCTAACGAAAAGGTTGGAGGTTTGACCACCCTGTCTGGAGCAAGGGAGAATGAAGAAAACCAAAGACACAAGGGAAAGATTAGTCCAAAGAACTAACGGACCACAACTACCACAGCCTCCACCAGACTGAGTCCAGGACAAATAGATGGTACCAAGCTACCACCACAGACTGCTCTGATAGGGATCAAAACAGAGGGTCCTGGACACAGCTGGAGAAAAATGCAGAACAAAATTCTAACTCACAAAAAAAGACCAGACTCACTGGTCTGACAGAGACTGGAGAAACCCCGAAAGTATGGCCCCCAGACACCCTTTTAACTCAGTACTGAAGTCGCTCCTGAGGTTCACCCTTCAGCCAAAGATTAGAAGGCCCATAAAACAAAATGAGACTAAATGGGCACACTAGCTCAGGGGCAAGGACGAGAAGGCAGGAGGGCACAGCAAAGCTGGTAATGAGGAACCCAAGGTCAAGATGGGGAGACTGTTGACATGTCGTGGGGTTGGCAACCATGTCACAAAACGGTATGTGTATTAATTGTTTAATGAGATACTAATTTGCTCTGTAAACTTTCATCTAAAGTACAATTAAAAAAAAAAAAAGGTTGGAGGTTTGAGGCCACCCAGAAGCACCTTGGAAGAAAAGCCTGGCAATCTACTTCTGAAAAATCAGCCATTGAGGCCAACATCATTCTTAATGGAGAGAGGCTGAAAACATTCCCCTTGAAAACAG
>NW_004444036.1:8602747-8614367 GCF_000243295.1 Trichechus manatus latirostris
AAAAAAAGGTTGAGAAGTTAGAGGGTTGACATGTTGTGGGGTTGTTAACCAATGTCATAAAACAATATGTGTACTACTGTTTCATGAGAAACTTTTTGTTCTGTAAGCCTTCACCTGAAGTACAATTAAAAAAAAAAAATCAGCCATTGAAAACCCTATGGAGCACAGTTCTACTCTGACACATGGGGTCATCATGGGTCGGAATCAACTCGACAGCAACTGTTACTGTTAGAGGTATATCATATTCATGGATAGAAAGACTCAATAAAGACACCAGTTCTTTCCAAGTAAATCTGTAAATTCAATGCAGCTTAAAAAATACCATCAGGATGTTTTGTAAAATTTGATGAACTATTTTTTTTTAATTTACATGGAAATTTCTAAGAGGAGATAAGACAATTCTGAAAAAGGAGAATGTAAGTTGAGGTGGGGAGGGACTTGACCTAATAAGATAAAGACTTACCATAAACTAAAAAAACCCAAACTCATTGCTATCGTTGATTCCAACTCATGGCAAACCCATGCATTATGGAGTAGAACTGCTCCGTAGTGTTTTCTTGGCTATAATCTTTACAGAAGCAGATTGCCAGGCCTTTCTTCCTTGGTGTTGTTGGGTGGTTTCGAACTGCCAACCTTTAGGCTAGTAAACATCCATTGCTGTTGGTCGACTCTGACTCATGGCGACCCCAAGTGTAGTCGAGAACTTTTAAAGAGGTCTTTTGCAGCAGATTTACCTAATGCAATAGGTTGGTTGATTTCTTGACTGCTGCTTCCATGGATGTTGATTGTTGATCCAAGTAGAATGAAATCCTTGACAACTTCAATTTTTTCTCCATTTACCATGATGTTGTTTATCGGTCCCGTTGTGATGATTTTTGTTTTCTTTATGTTCAAGTGTAAAATCCACACTGAAGGCTATGGTCTTTGACCTTCATCAGTAAGCAAGATGATGAACTCATCTTCATTTTCAGTAATCAAGATTGTGTCAACTGCATATCAAGAGTTGTTGCCATGTTCTTCTTCATATAGCGTGCCTTCTCAGATTATTTGTTCAGAATACAGATTGAATAAGAAAGGTGAAAGGATACAACCCTGCTGCACGCTGTTTCGGATCCTGAATCATGCAGTGTCCTTTACCTCTGTTCAAACGACTGCCTCTTAATCCATGTACAGATTCTGCATGAGCACAATTAAGTGTTCTGCAACTCCCATTCTTCATAATGTTATCCATAATTTATTATGATCTACACAGTCGAATGCCTTTGCATAGTTGATAAAACACAGGTAAACATCTTTCTGGTATTCTCTGCTTTTGGCCAAGATCCATCATCTGACATCAGCAATGATTTCCCTTGTTCCATGTGCTCTTCTGAATCTGGCTTGAACTTTTGACAGTCCCCTGTTGATGCATGGCTTCAGTCGTTTTTGAATTATCTTCAGCAAAATTTTCCTAGCAGGTGAAATTAATGATATTGTTCAATAATTTTCACATTCTGTTGGATTACCTTTCTTTGGAATGGGCACAAATATGGATCTCTTCCAGTAGGTTGGCCAGGTAGCTGTCTTCCAAATTTCTTGACATAGATGAGTGAGCACTTTCAACATTGCATCCATTTACTGAAGCATCCCAGTTGATATTCTGTCAATTCCTGGAGCCTTGTTTTTCGCCAATGCCTCCAGTGCAGCTTGAACGTCTTCCTTTAGTACCAGCGGTTCTTGATCATATGCCACCTCCTGAAATGGTTGAATGTCTTCCAATTATTTTTGGTACAGTGACTTTGTGTATTTCTTTCATCATCTTCGATACTTCCTGCATCGTTCAATTTTTTGCCCATGGAATCCTTCAGTAATGCAATTCAAGGCTTGAATTTTTTCTTTAGTTCTTTCAGCTTGAGAAATGCCAAGCACATTCTTCCCTTTTGGTTTTCTAATGCCAGGTCTTTGCAAATTTCATTATAATACTTTACTTTGTCTTCTCGAGCTGCCCTTTGAAATCTTCTGTTCAGCTCTTTTACTTCATTTCTTTCTTTTGCTTTAGCTACTACTCTACATTCAAGAGAAAGTTTCAGAGTCTCATCTGACATCCATTTTGGTCTTTTCTTTCTCTCCTGTCTTTTTAATGACCTTTTGCATTCTTTATGTATGATGTCCTTGATGTCATCCCACAGCTTGTCTAGTCTTCAGTCATTAGTGTTCAGTGCGTCAAATCTGTTCTTGAGATGGCCTCTAAATTCAGGTGGAATACACTCAAGGTTGTACTTTGGCTCTCGTGAACTTTTTCTAATTTTGTTCAGCTTCACCTTGAACTTGTATGTGAGCAATTGATTGTCTCTTCTGCAGTTGGCCTCTGGCCTTGTTCTTTTTTGTTTTTTTGTTTTTTCCCATACAAAAATTTATACACACATTGTTATGCGACTCTAATTGCTCTCCCCGTATTGTGACAGCACACTCCTCCTTTCCACCCCTGATTCCCCATGTCCATTCAACCAGCTCCCAACCCTCTCTGCCTTCCTATCTCACCTCTGGACAGAAGCTGCCCATTTAGTCTCTTGTATCTACTTGAGCTAAGACCTGGCCTTGTTCTGACTGATGATATTGAGCTTCTCCATCATCTCTTTCCACAGATGAAGTCGATTTGATTCCTCTGTATTCCATCCAGTGAGGTTCACACGTATAGTCACCATTCATGTTGTTGAAAAACGGTATTTGCAACGAATAAGTCATTGGTCTTTGAAAATTCTATCATGCGATCCCTGGCGTCGTTTCTATCACCAAAGCCATATTTTCCAACTACTTATCCTTCTTTTTGGTTTCCAACTTTTGCATTCCAATCACCAGTAATTATCAATGCATCTTGATTGCATGCTTGATCAATTTCAGACTGCAGAAGTTGGTAAAAATCTTCAGTTTTTTCATCTTTGGCATTAGTGGTTGGTGGGTAAATTTGAATAATAGTCAAATTAACTGGTCTTCCTCGAGGGGATATGGATATTGTCCTATCACTGACAGCATTGTACATCAGGATAGATCTTGAAATGTTCTTTTTGACAATGAATGTGATGCCATTCCTCTTCAATTTGTCATTCCTGGTGTAGTAGACCATATGATTGTCTGATTCAAAGTGGCCAATACCAGTGCATTTCAACTCACTAATGCCTAGGATACCGATCTTCAAGCATTTCATCTCTCTCTCCCTCTTTTTTTTTTAATTGTTGTGCTTTAAGTGAAAATTTACAATTCAAGTCAGTCTCTCATACAAAAATTTATACATACATTGTTATGCTACCCCAGCTACTCTCTCTATACTGTGACAGCACACTCCTTTCCACCCCGGATTTCTCGTGTCCATTCAACCAGCTTGTGATCCTCTTTGCCTTCTCATCTCGCCTCCAGACAGGAGCTTCCCATTCAGTCTCATGTATCTACTTGAGCCAAGAAGCACACTCCTCACGAGTATCATTTTATGTCCCATAGTCCAGTCTAATCTTTGTCTGAAGAATTGGCCTCGAGAATGGTTTTAGTTTTAGGCTAACAGAGTGTCGGGGCGGGGGGCATGTCTTCCGGGGTCCCTCCAGTCTCAATCAAACCATGAAGTCTGGTCTTTTTGCTAGAATTTGAGTTCTGCACCCTACTTTTCTCCTGCTCCGTCAGGGACTCTCTGTTGTGTTTCCTGTCAGGGCAGTCATTGGTGCACCATCTAGTTCTTCTGGTCTCAGGCTGATGAAGTCTCTGGTTTATGTGGCCCTTTCTGTCTCTTGGGCTACTACTTTCCTTGTGTCTTTGGTGTTCTTCATTCTCCTTTACTCCAAGTGGTTGGGACCAATTAATGCATCTTAGATGGCTGCTCACTAGCTTTTAAGACCCCAGACGCTACTCACTGAAGTAGGATGCAGAACACTTTCTTAATAAGCTTTGTTATGCCAATTGACCTAGATGTCCCCTGAAAGCATGGTCCCCAGACCCCTACCCCTGCTACTCTGTCATGATCATATTCAGGAAACTTCTTAGCTTTGGTTTAGTCCAGTTGTGCTGACTTCCCCTGTAGTGCGTGCTGTCCTTCCCTTCACCTAAAGTAATTCTTATCTACTACCTAGTTAGTGAATACCCCTCTCCCTCCCTCCCCACTCTCATAACCATCAAAGAATGTTTTCTTCTGTGTTTAAACACTCAGCATAATGCCTCCCAGATTCATCCATGTTATGTTTCACGGATTCATCGTTGTTCTTTATCATTGCGTAGTATTCCACTGTGTGAATATACCATAATTTGTTTACCCATTTGTCTGTTGATGGGCACCTAGGTTGTTTCCATCTTTTCGCTGTCGGGAACAGTGCTGCAATGAACATGAGTGTGCATATATCTATTCCTGTGATGGCTCTTATTTCTCTAGGATATATTCCAAGGAGCAAGACTGCTGGATCGTATGGTACTTCTATTTCTAGCTTTTTAAGGAAGGGCTAAATCGATTTCCAAAGTGGTTGTAACATTTTACATTCCCACCAACAGTGTATAAGTGTTCCAGTCTCTCCACAAACTCTCCGTTTATTATTTTGTGTTTTTTTGATTAATGCTAGCCTTGTTGGGGTGAGATGGTATCTCATTGTAGTTTTGATTTGCATTTCTCTAATGGCTAATAATCGGAAGCATTTTCTCATGTGTCTGTTAGCTGCCTGAATGTCTTCTTTGGCGAAGGGTCTTTTCATATCCTTTGCCCATTTTTTAAATGGGTTATTTGTCTTTTTGTTGTCGAGGTTTTGCAGTATCTTATAGATCTTAGAGCTTAGATGCTGATTGGATTTGTTGTAGCTAAAAATTTTTTCCCAGTCTGTAGGTTGTCTTTTGACTCTTTTGGTGAAGTCTTTTGATGAGCATAAGTGTTTGATTTTTAGGAGCTCCCTGTTATCTAGTTTCCCTTCTGGTGTTTATGCATTGTTAGTAATGTTTTGTATTCATTTTATGCTATGTATTAGGGCTTCTAGTGTGTCCCTATTTTTTCTTCCATGATCTTTATCGTTTTAGAATTTATATTTAGGTCTTTGATCCATTTTGAGTTAGTTTTTGTGCATGGTGTGAGGTATGGGTCTTCTTTCAGTTTTTTGCAGATGGGTATATGGTTATGCTGGCACCATTTGTTAAAGAGACTGTCTTTTCCCCATTTAACGGACTTTGGGCCTTTGTCAAATATCAGCTGCACAGAGGTGGATGCATTTACATTTGGGTTCTCAATTCTGTTCCATTGGTATATGTATTTGTTGTTGTACCAGTACCAGGCTGTTTTGACTACTGTGGCAGTATAATAGGTTCTAAAATCAGGTAGTGTGAGGCCTCCCACTTTGTTTCTTCTTCTTCAGTAATGCTTTCCTTATCCAGGGCCTCTTCCCTTTCCATATGAAGTTGGTGATTTGTTTCTCCATCTTCTTAACAAAATGCTGTTGGAATTTGAATCGGGATTGCATTGTATCTGTAGATCACTTTGGGTAGAATTGACGTTTTCACAATGTTGAGTCTCCGTATCTATGAGCAAGGTATATTTTTCCACTTATGCAGGTCTCTTTTGGTTTCTTGCAGTAGTGTCTTATAGTTTTCATTGTATAGGTCATTTATGTCTCTGGTTAGATTTATTCCTAAGTATTTTATCTTCTTGGGGGCTATTGTCAATGGTATTGATTTGGTGATTTCCTCTTTGAAGTTCTCTTTGTTGGTGTAGAGGAATCCAGCTGATTTTTGTGTATTTATCTTGTATGATGATACTTGCTGAAATCTTCTATTAGTTCGAGTAGTTTTCTTGTGGATTCTTTGGGGTTTTCTGTGTAGAAGACAATATCATATGCAAGTAGAGATACTTTTACTTCTTCCTTACCAATTTGGATGCCCTTTATTTCTTTTTCTAGCCTAATTGCTCTGGCTAGGACCTGCAGCACAATGTTGAATAAGAGTGGTGAGAAAGGGCATCCTTGTCTGGTTCCCTTTCTCAAGGGGAATGCTTTCAAAGTCTCTCCATTTAGGATGATGTTGGCTGTTGGCTTTGTATAAATGCCCTTAATTATACTGAGGAATTTCCCTTCTATTCCTATTTTGTTGAGAGTTTTTATCATGAATGGGTGTTGGACTTTGTCAAATGGCTTTTCTGTATCAATTGATAAGATCATGTGGTTCTTGTCTTTTATTTATGTGATGGATTACATTGATTGTTTTTCTAATGTTGAACCATTCCTGCACACCTGGTATAAATCCCACTTGATCATGGTGAATTATTTTTTTGATATGTTATTGAATTGTATTGGCTAGATTTTTTGACGATTTTTGCGTCAATGTTCATGAGGGATATTGGTCTGTAGTTTTCTTTTTTTGTGGTGTCTTTACTTGTTTTGGTATCAGGGTTATGCCGGATTCATAGAATGAGTTTGGGAGTATTCCATCCTTTTCTATGCTCTGAAATGCCTTTAGTAGTAGTGGTGTTAACTCTTCTCTGAAAGTTTGGTAGAATTCTCCAGTGAAACCGTCCAGGCCAGGGCTTTTTTTTTGTTGGGAGTTTTTAAATTACCTTTTTAATCTCTTCTTTTGTTATAGGTTTATTTAGTTGTTCTACCTCTGTTTGTGTTAGTTTAGGTAAGTAGTGAGTTTCTACAAATTGCCCGTTTCCTCTAGGATTTCAAATTTGTTAGAGTCCAATTTTTCACAGTATTCATTTATGATTCTTTTAATTTCAGCTGGGTCTGTTCTGATATCACCCATCTCATTTCTTATTTGGGTTATTTGCTTCCTCTCCTGTTTTTCTTTCATCAGTTTGGCCAATGATTTCTCGATTTTGTTGATCTTTTCAAAGAATCAGCTTTTGGTCTTGTTAACTCTTTCAATTGTTTTTCTATTCTCCATTTCATTTAATTTTGCTCTAATTCTTATTATTTTCTTTCTTGTGGTGCCCGAGGGCTTCTTTTGCTGCTGTCTTTCTACTTGTTCGAGTTGTAGTGTTAATGTTTTGATTTTGGTCCTTTCTTCCCTTTGGATGATTTCTTTCATTTTTGACGACTTACAATTTTTCTTGATTCATACTTTGTATGCTCCCTGTTCCAGTTCCTAACTGATGTTTGCAGCTGTTACTTCTCACTCTGAGTCATGCCACATCACTAAGTGAAGGTCTCTATGGTTTTACTCCATCTGCTTCATTAAGGTTGACCCTACTTTGAGGAGGCAGCTCTTCCGCAGGACAGTGCTCTGTTATCCATAAGGTTTTCATTGACTAATTTTCGAAAGTAGATCACTAGGCCTTTCTTTTTAATCTGTGTTACACCTCCATATATATGAAATAAAACAAATTTACCAAATTTATTACATGCAATGTACTCTATTTTCTATTCTACTTGTAGACGATTCTAGTTGTAACACAACAAATTCATGGTTCTCAACTTTAATATACGTTAATAGCCCCGGAGGAGCTTTTAAAAAATATACCAATGCTGGAGTCTCACCCAGGCAAATAAAATCAGAATCTCTGAAAGTGGGGCCTGCCAGTGCAATGGCATGTTTTAAAAGTTCCCAGGTGATTCTAATTAACTTCATGACTTGCAATTTGAAAAACTGCCTTAGACTAAGTAAATTAAAAGACAAGCAGCAGACAGGGAGATGATATTTGTAACACATTTAACCAGCAAAGGATTAATATTAAGAATGTATTAAGTATTTCTACAAGTGAATAAGAAAAAAGACAACTCCACAGAAAAACAGGATACTGGTATAGCTAATAACGTTACAGAGATATTCTGGACTGTACTTGTTATCAAGGAAAAGAAAATGAATTTGAACATATTTGATGTGTTTCAATCCATAGCAATTATTATTTTTTCCACGTTCAAGTTTTCTCATCTTCAGCCAGCTGGAACCTCTTCAAACTGACTCCTGAGACCTTTCGACACATTCCTAGTAAGCTTTGATATTTTCTCTTCTTACTTTCTGGTATGAAGCGATGTTCGTGGCTTATCTTGTACATTCCTGATACAGCCCGGATATCAGCCATTTCTACAGGGAACCCTGGTTCCTTTCAGTGGAAAATTGTATATAGTGGCCCCAATCTGGGCACCAGTGTGCTCCTTGCTACTGGTCATTTTTTTGAGGCCTTATATATTGATTTTTCACTTGTTTATTGGTGTTAGTTTGTTTATATAATTAGCTAGAATTTGGTTACTGGTGATTTTCAGGAATTAAACAATGTCTTATTCAATTAATGACTCGTGTGAAAAGCTGCTTGAAAATCACTTGTCAGTCATTATTTTCCTTGGGGAGGGTGTGTGACTTAAAGACTCGGATTAAAAACTCTTCTTTGACATTAATTATAATCAACCGAATTCCCGACAGAATACGCAGCTTGCTCATGTTACGATAACTATAAAATAAGTGTCAAGTGTCAAGTATAAGATAAATGGTTTATTTTTGTAGGACATTCTTAGTTCATTAAAACTTCTAGGGCCTTTCTAGGGGAAGGTATATATTTTCTAACTTTTCGGATATAAAATAAGGGATTTCCACAATTTTATCCAAGGTCTGTATTTTCTCATAAGCTAATAATTTATTGTCTTCTATTTAGATTCTCATCAGTCTATGATATGAAATGAAAATCAACAGCTTCTTTTATGAGTAATCTTTCTCTGGAAAAAAGATTGAAAGGCCTTGTATTGTTTCTGGCTCAAGGGCCTATAAACATGTCAGGGATTTTTAGTTATTAAAACACTGTCAAGACCTTGAGTAGATGCTTTTAACTCTCTAATATACATTAACAGCTCTGAAGGAACAAATAAATCTTAGCACATAATCAAAATTCCTTTGACTACTTGGGAACCAGCTAGTTTGTATTCACAACATATGCTTCTGAAATGTTCTGCTCTCAATCTCCCTAAATAAAATTTCCCTTTAATATGTGTTTATTTAAGTGAGAAAATGGAAGCACTTTAGAATGTTTTTATTCTACCATAGACAGCCTCCTCATTTGGAGTTCCCCAAGGGCAAGCACCACCTCTTTGTTAGGCTTTGTGCTCGGAATTCTATAGGCCCCTAATACTAATACAATGATCAAAAGTATCAACACAAGATAGGATGGAGTGCGCCCTTTTATGTCCGAGATGTAAGATGCATAATCAGCCAGTGCTTGATTACCAAACACTTTCGGTGATCTTAGGTGTACTCAAGGTCTTATTTTGGCTATTTTCATAAACTATATTTTGTATTTTGTACCAAATGATTTTTGGTCCCTGCTATTCATATTTTGTCTTCACTTTGTCATGACTATTTTATAATATTAAGTGTACTCCAGTAAAATGATTTTTATCATATACTGTTCTTTACAGCCTTTCATAAACGGACTTGAAGTACAAATTCCTTTCTCTTTTTTGTAAACTCATAAAAATATAGTTGATCTCATATGCATAATCATCTATAATTTTTCTTGGACTTTAATAAATGTTCATCTAATATAACTAATAGAACTAGGCCATCTTTTCCTTGTTTCCTACCAAAGTTAACACTCTTTTCACATATAAAAAGGAATGACAAAGGGCTATTTAAAAGTATCAATACCTAAACTACTTCTGACCTTTTAAACTGAAGAAACATCTTTTTCTTTTATGCTGCTTCGACACTCTTTTCTTAAGTGATCTCTACTGGTGAACTTACAAGTATTTGATGGTAATTATGGAATAACTAACAAGAATGCTGACATTAGGTTTTTGTGTTCTGAACATGCTGCTTAAGTTGGATGGATGATGTGAGACCTAATTCTTGACATACCACAACATTAAATGAAGCCCTCTGGAAAGAACTTAAACATAGGTTATTAATTTTTTGAAAGTATATTAAAGTGGGTACACAAGCTATTTTTCATCTTTTTTTACTTCAAAAAACATTGCTTAGTTTTATTTACCTTTCTGTGAAGTCTGTATCAATCTGACAGAATTTTCTACAAACCATAAAGACATGCTGTCATTTATCATTTTTGAAATGAAATATAATCACCTGAAAAACAATCAAAGCTGCAGCCTTGAGGGTGTGGTGAAGAAGATGGGGGTTTCCTTTCCACCTATCTCCCAATCTATGGCAATGTTTTCTCCACAGGAGGGACAGACTACAAGCGTTTCTCATCCTTACCCCACCCACAGGTCCATACTGCAGAAGCTCTAGAAGAAAGCACATCTAAAGAATTAAAGGAAGACACAATGAAAATATTTAATCAAGTAGAGAATATCCAAGAAGATACAGAAATAATAAGAAGAAGAATGGGGAAAAAAAAAAAAAAAAACAACAAATGGGAATTCTGAAGTTTAAAAGCACAATAACCAAAATATAAAATTCCAGAAGGTCCCAAATGTTCTAAAATTCATTGTGGTGACTTTTTTACAGCTTTACAAATATGCTAAAAACCAGTGAATTGTACCCTTTAAATGGGTAAACTGTATGGTGTGTGACTCATATCTTAATAAAGCTGTTTTAAAAAAACAAAACAAGCAAACAAAAAAGCTGTGGCCTTGAGGAAAATTACTATCTAGTACATTCTCAGAGATTTCTTACTGTACCTTTGTTTTTCCTTTTTGAAAGCCTTTCATGATTGCAAAATGCCTGAGAAGCGACGACTTGCATTCTGGGAGTTTTTAAGAGTTATGATAGGAAACTAGAATACATGGCCTCTGTATTTAAAGAGATTTTACACCAGTATGCTAATTACTTTATAATTTTTGTGTTCTTTATTGTTTAAAAAGGTCTTTAACATTTAGTGCTGTGTTGGAAGAAGTATAGAATGTCAGATTCTGGATTAATGTAGAGTTAAGACCACACTAACTTTTTACTAGTAACTTTCAAACACAGTTTGGGTCCCAAGTTCATTATGGAAAGAGCATAAAAATTTAAAACAATGAAAATGCAAAATACACGTTTTTGGAGTTGATAAATGCTGTTAAATAAAAAATTTCCCTCCTTTCCCAGAAGTCTTTTTAAACTTTAAAAGGCCTGTTTAAGCAGTTTGTAAAAAATAAACACATACCCAATTCGGCTACCCTATATATTTATTAAAGAACGTGGAAAATTCACTATTTACGAAACAATTACACAAGACTTACATTTCATAGGCTCCCAAACTCTGAAATACATAGATGCATAGACAGAAAATACACGTTAAAAATTTCTGGTCATTGCAATGTGCGCAACCATTTTCAAAATGTAACTTTCCTCATTTCATTCGCAAACTAATAAAATCAGTTAGCTTCTCTGACTGCATGCTTAATTTAAAAAATGAAACGGTTTGGTAGTTGCTGTAGGATAACCCTTCTCCCCCTCTTGCACACACACCCATTCGGACTGTCAAGTCCATTTTCATTTTATTACAAAGTTTCTTTTTTTTTTAAAGCGAAGGCAGGGTTCCGCGGGGTTTGCTAAATTTATCTTCCTCCCCGGCCTCGGGGATAAAGAAAAACATTTACTGCGGGCGGGGGTCTGAGGGCCTGCAAACAACTCGAGCTGGCGCCTCTGCCAGGATCCGCGCCGAGAGGCGGTAGGTCTCCAAGGAGGCCCCCGGGGGGCGGCCGCGGCCCACGGGAGATGGTGGGGGGCGGCCGGGCCGGGTGCGGGCCGCTTGCCCCTC
>NW_004444036.1:8614931-8632946 GCF_000243295.1 Trichechus manatus latirostris
GAGGAGGCCGCAGTTAGGCCCGGGGAGGAGCCCGGCTGTCCCGATCGGTGGCGGAGGCGCTCTCCGTAAGCGGGCGGGGGTTGGGGGAGGGTCGCCCGGTAGCCCGTGAGGGGGCTGAGGGGCTCCGGGTCGACGCCACGGCCGACCCTGGGCACCGGGCGGGGTCGAGGCCTGGTGAGGAGGCGAAGGCTGCAGGCGTGAGGTGAAGGCCGCAGGCCGGCCGGGCCGATTTTCGCTATGTAAATATCGGTGAGGGGGGGAGGGACGGGGGACAAGATGGCGGCGGCTCGGCGCCTGCTGCAGGGGACGGTTGAGGGGGTTGCCGGGAGGGGGAGCCGCCATCTTGAAGGCGGTGTCGGGAGAGAAAATTCCGCTACAGCCCGTGAGGGGGGGTCGGAGAGCGGGCGGCGGCGGCGCCGGTAGCGGGCCCCGGAGGCCCGGCGCGATGGCGTGTGCGCGCGGAGGGGGCGTGCTTGCTCCCCACAGCGGCCATTGCCCTCGCCGCCATGATGAGCGCTCGGGCTCCAGGTCCTCGGCGGCAGCGCCACCTTCCTGTCCTGCCTGCCGCAGCCCCGTGACTGACTGCTGCTTCCGCTGCATTTTAACTGAGCTGCCGCAGGCGGCCGTCGCTGCCGCCGCCCAGGCGCCGAGCCCGGGGGTTCTGGGCCGCTGCGTTTGTAGCTCACGCCGTCCCAGCATCTCGGCTTACCAAGGCAGATGGGACAGCAAGAAATTTTATTTTGAAGTCTTAAGTGCCTCTTAGGGTGCCCTCTGTGCGGTTGTTTTCCAACAGTCATTGTCTTCTCCAGTGTCTGAGTAAACAAATAAAAGTGAAATTTGATGGCAAAGAAGTTCTCACCACTCTTTTGTCCAGTAGGGAAGAAAAAAAAGTGCAAATTGCACAACACGAAAGTGGAGGAATAAAATTGTGACGAAGTGTTTTTATTTTCGTTTATTTGGAAACAACTATCTTGAAAAGCTGCTTTTAAGCTATTCATGAATTTACTTATACTGTTTATTTTTTAATGAATCTCGTTATACTGTTTACTGTTTTTCAGGGTTAAGAAAAGGGCAGAAAGTTTTTTTTCTTAAATTGGAAGACAACATAATCTGACGCAGTATTTATTGTTCGTGTACCTGTCATGGTATTTACATTATTTGAAAAGTTTTAAATTGAGTTGCATCTCCTAAGATACTTTTGATTGCACAGTATACCAGTTTCCTGGTAAAGTCGGAGCCTTATGTTTGCGATGCGCTCTGCTAGGTGCTAGAAAGATTAAAATGGTTCTGGTAATGCAGACAGTGCCTGCAAAGAAGTCCGTTGCCCAGAGGTAGATGTGACAAATGTGAAATGCACTAAAGTGCTGCGAGAAAAGTACAACCAATTACTGGGGGTCCAGAGGAAAGCGAGGTTTTCATTTGGAGCATCAGGAAAGGGTTCCTGGTATAGGTGAGAAGGTTTCTGAAGGATGGGTAGGACTTTGTTAGGAAGAGGTGGGGGTGGGGGAAGGGCATTTCAAGGGTGAGCCTTTTTCAGAAAACAGCGAGTGTTTACAGTTTGTCTGGAGTTGATCGTATAGATAGCGGAGTGGTGGGAATTCAGGCTAGAAAGAGTAGATTGCAAAAGAGCTTGCCTGGTAGGTGGGAGGGGCTTATACTCAATGCCGGCGAGGGAGCAGCAAAGGACCCTCTAGCAGCGGAGTGATGATACACCTGAGCTCTCCTCTGTATTCACTTTAGCAGTTCTGGCTCCAACCAGTGGACTAGGAAAAGTTGCAAAGGTGAGAAATAACGAGAGTGAGTAGTAGGTTGATCAGTGTTTTCCTTACCAGAAAGATGATCAAAGATGTTCGGAAGTAAGATGTGCCATTTTTTGAATGATCCATCTCTGTTAGACAGCCGCTCTTTTTTTCTATCCTAACTTCTCACCCCAAATAATCTTTTGCTCAGAGGTGTTATAATTTCTATAGTAAACAAGTAGGGAGGGGTTTCTAATGTTTCATTTGCCAAGGTTGAAAGTTACAGGAATAGTGTGTGGGTTACACAAAAATGAGGAATGAATTCCATAAGTATTCTCATGGTAATTTTTTAAAAAGTCGGTTTTGAAAAGTAAGAAGAGCAATGGCCTTCAGATGGCCTTTTGCCATCGGTGTGCTTTCCCCTTGGTGAAAGTAACTGCCTTCTTTTTTGAGAGGATAATTAAGGCTTTTGGCTAAGCCAAGCCTCCCAGCTAATGTTTGGATTAATACTTGACAATCCTGGATACAGAAATTCTGTGGAACATGTGGGGAACTTGTTCTCTAGAATTTATGATACGCATCTATAAGGAGCATAGGTATTCACTAGAAACTGGCTTCAGGTTTTCTGCTTTCCTAGATTGCATCAGGTTTCAGTGGTAACACTCCATGAGGGGACCAAGGGAACTGTCTCATGTTTATCATAAAGGGCCATTGTTTAGAAAAGTTTGAGAAATAGTAGATTGCAGGAAGCCGACTAGAAGCAAGTTGTTAAGGCGAGCTGTGGTTGTTGAGGTGTTAAAGGTGAACATAAGCTGTAGAAGAAGCAGTTACTTATATCTTGACAGCTGGGAAATACATAGAAGAGCTATAAAGAAGATAGAATTATATTATTGCACAATACAGCAGCAGTAAATGTTCCAGTACAGCAACCATGGATGTTTAAGATGAAATTAGACTCAATCTGTATAATTAAGAAAACAGGTAAGTGTATAGTTCAGGAAGATTTCCATCAGAAATTGCTAAATATGAGATGTTTTTTGCTTGAAGGGGTAGAACTTGATGATCTGGAAACTCACCTTATTACCCAACCAAGCACCTTGGATAAATCAGGTGTTAGTATATTTTTCAAGGAGCCCTGGTGGCACAATAGTTAAGTGCTTGGCTGCTAATAGAAAAGTCGGTGGTTTGAACCCACCACTGGCTCCACGGGAGAAAAGATCTGGCAGTCTGCTCCCATAAAGATTAAAAAAGCCAAAACCAATTGCTGTCGAGTTGAGTCTGACTCATAGTGACCCTGTCGGACAGAGTAGAACTGCCCCATGCTATTTCCAAGGCTGTAAATCTTTAGGGAAGCAGACTTGCCACATCTTTCTCCTGTGGAGCAGCTGGTGGATTTGAACTGCCAACCTTTCTGCTGCTAACCAAGCGCTTAACCACTGCACCACCAGGGCTCCATCCCATAAAGATTATAACCGAGAAAACCCTATGGGACAGTTCTTGTCTGTCCTATATCACTATGAGCCGGAATTCAAGGGCAGCCAACAACAGTGTATTTTTCAGATAGTTGCAAATTTCCTTTTTCAAAGAAACATGTTCACAATGCTTTTTGTAAATGCTTACTGTCTAACCCCATTTGGACTTGTAGTGTTACCGATTAATCTTCTTTGTATTATTTGTGTTCCTGCACACTGGCAGTTCCAAACCTTTTTTGCTCTCAAAACTCAACTCATCCTTGAAATCCCTCACGCCTAGCAAAGATTGCCTAATCTTTTACTTAACTGAAAAGGATAGGGGGCCATCTGTTAGAAACAGTTGTTTTCCTGCCTTCTACTTCATGCTTTTCCTCTATCTCCACCTAGAATTTCCTGCTTTCCTTTTGCTGCAAGAAGAATTGCTCTTTTTTGAAGCCCAGCTGCTCTGCCTGTCCTCTTCACCCTGACCTGCTTCCTTTGGGATGGAGCTGTCAGTGATGCTGTCTCTTGCATCATTATCCTCTGACTCTGCTGTTTCCGCTCCCTCTCCTTAACAAGTATGCCTCAGGTTGCTCATCTTACAGCATCCTCACCTGTCTTCTCTTTCCTTTTACCAGTACTTTTATTTCTTTTCATCCCACTTACTTACTTAATCCAGTATTTCCCAATCTGGGAAACTGTTCCACAGCATGTTAATGGATGTGTCACCCAACCATTTTCTGTGGTTCAGAAACTCTGTGCCTTCTGTTTTCTTTCTGCCGCCTAGATGTCAGATTTGATTCAAGGTCAATTTTTTAATCCTTTTTTCTCGGATCTCCTTCCCTGACTTCAGTGTCCTTTATCATGCCCACCTTCTCTTCTGGTTTCTCATCTAGCATTTCCAGTTGCCTGCTGACCATCTCCAACAGGTGCCTTATTGACACCCCACACTCACCATGGCTGCAACCAAATTTATCATGCACATAGTAGATGACCAGTGATATTACTGAAAATCTTTTTTGACCCAGAGCCCCTGCTTCTTGCTTTCTTTCTGTGAATAGCACCATGATTTTTCCAGGATCATTCTTTCTTCCCTGTCCTATAGAGCAGTGTAGATATCTTTAATTTAGCATTTAATCTTATAGACAGTTTTTTAAAAATTGAAATGAAATTCACATAACATAAAATTAACCATTTTAAAGTGAACAGGGTAGTGACTTTTAGTACATTCACAGTGTTGTGTAGCCACCACCTCTTATCTGGTTTCAAAACATTTTCATCACCCCAAAAGGAAATCCTATACCCATTAAGCAATTACTCTCCATTCCCCACCTTAATCTATTATATTTTAACTATATTTATATTTTTATCTTCTTTCCTGAACTGTGAATGTAGAGACAGGTTCTCATTTTGCTTTGTCCTCGAGCAGTACATGGCACGTGGTTATTATCTACAAAAACAATCATCTCAGTTGGGTGCAGAGAATGTTATGTAATGGAATAGTTTTCCAGTTGAAATCAAGCAGTCAGTATGTTCTCTGGTCAAAGGGTATGAATATTAAGGCATACCACATTCATTTCATTAGGGTTCCAGATCAAGCTAGAGGAGCTCAGTAACCATCACCCTCCTCCCCGCAACACATACACCTTAACTGATTGGAATATGGCCAGCTCATTCTTATTCCTGCCAGACTATTTTTCCAAACAACATTTTATAAAATCCACCTATCTTGTAACTGTATTCTGCTCAAAGGGAGGTAAACTGTAAGGAAAACTGTGTGGCCTTGAAGTGTATAGCCATTAGCTTTTAAAATATAGATTAAAATTTTTTAAAATTATGAAATATTTCAAAATTACTGAAAAGTGTATGTTACCCCAATTTAACAAATTTCAATATTTTGTTACATATTTGCTTCATTTTTTTTTCTGTTTAAAGAAGTAAAATCTCTGAGATCCAGTTAAAGGGTGCCCCCCAGCCTATCCCATTCTGATCTTCACCTCGTGTGTATGTACCCAAAACAATATCAAGTATTGCTTTGTATGTTTTATCTTTACATAAATAGTATCGTACTGTGTGTCATTTTACTTTCTTTTCCCCCCCTCCAGTTAGTGTGTTTTTGAGATATATCCATGTTACATGTGAAATCTAGTTCAGCGATTCTCAAAGTGTGGTCCAGGGATTCCTGGGGATCCTTATGATTCTTAAAGGGGGTCCATTAGATCAAAGCTATTTTTACAATCATATTATTTGCCCTTTTTATTTACTCTCATTCTTCTGTACTCTGTATGATTATCGTGTACACTGGTGTTGTCAGGAGGCTACATGACGTGATGTCCTAATGGATTGGATGTGGAAGCAGTTAGGGGCATCCAGCTGTCCTCTATTAAGCCAGACATTAAAGAGATTTGCAGAAATGTAAAACAGTGCCACTCTACTCACTAAGCTTTTTTTTGTCTTGAAAAAACAAATTAAACAAAAAAAAATTATTGTGTTTTTGGTGAAAGTTTACACAGCAAATTAGGTTCTCATTTAACAATTTCTGTACATATTGTTCAGTGATATTGGTTATATTTTTCACAATATATCAGAATCTCATTACTTCCATTCTGGTTGCTCTATTTCCCTTCATCTGGCTTCCCTGTCCCCGTTACCTTCTCATGCTTGGTCTAGGAAAAATATTTGCCGTTTGGTTTCATCTAGATGATTATTTAGATGAGCACAGTTCTCATGGGTGATACTTATTTTATAGGCTGATCTGTCACCTGTCTGAAAGGTGACCTCTGGGAATGGTTTAAGTTCCAAGTTTAAAGAGTATCCCAGGGTGATAATCTCAGGGGTTTATCCAGTCTCTACCAGTCCAGTAAGTCTGGCCTTGAAATATAGTTACCTTTAATAAATGTCATTTATGTTTACACATACTGGGTTTATTATTTTTTTATGAATTAATGTTTTTTAAATGTCTCAGTTTTGATTTTTAATATGATAAATATCTTTAGATATAACCCACATAGACAAAAGCTTTTTGGAGTCTTTAATTTTTAAGAGTCCTGACACTAAGAAGTTTCAAAATCTAGTTCATTCATTTTGCTTGTATTTTGTGTAAATACACTGTGGTTCGTTTATCCATTCCGAAGGAGATGGTTGTTTGGAGTTTTCTGCAATTTCAAACAATGCTGCAACATCCTTGTACATGGTTCTTTTCTCTTGGGATTATAATAGAAGTGCTATGTTGAAGGGTCTGTGCATTGTCAGCTTTGCTGGGAATTGCCAAACTGTCATCATGTTTCAGTTTTTCCGTATCATTGTCAAAAAATTAGACTTTACATTTTTTTCCAGTCTGTTAGGTATAAATGTTGTCTCATCGCTCTTTTAACTTTGCATTTCTTAGATTACTAGTGAGGTTGGTCTCCTACCCCCCCCCCCCATTTATTTACCGGCCATTTGAGTTTTATGTGAATTGCTTGGCCTATTCTTGGTCTAGGAAACCCTGGTGGCATAGTGGTTAAGTGCTACGGCTGCTAACCAAAAGATTGGCAGTTCCAATCTACCAGGTGCTCCTTGGAAACTATGGGGCAGTTCTACTCTGTCCTGTAGGGTTGCTGTGAGTCGGAATCAACGCGACGACATTGGGTTTGGTTTTGGTTTTGGTTATCCTTTGTCTGGAGCCCTGGTGGCGCAGTGTTTAAAGAGCTTTACTGCTAACCAGAAGGTCAGGAGTTCGAATCCACCAGCTGCTCCTTGAAAACCCTATGGGGCACTTCTCCTCTGTCCTGTAGGGTCGCTATGAGTTGGAATTGACTCCACGACAACGGGTTTGGTTTGTTTGTTTGTTTGTTTTTATCCTTGGTCCATTTTTCTGTTGGATTGTTGTCTTTTTCTTATTGATTTGTGAATATTCTTTTTATATTCTGGATGCTAATGATTTGCTGGTTATATACACTGAAAATATTTTTCTTAGTCTGTGGCTTTTAGCTTTGTTTATGGAATATTTTTTGTATAAGACTTCTTAGTTTGAAGGCGTATACTCAGTTTTCTCTGTTTTTTCATTTATGTCTTCTGTCTCCGAGAAATTCTTCCCTTATTCTATGGCCATAAAGATACTCTTTTATATTTTTATATAGATTTTAAAGTTTATTTTTGCATACTTAGATCATTAATCCATCTGGAAATTTTTTTCCTCTGTTGTGTGATGTAGAGATCTAGTTTTATCTTTTTCATATGGATTTATCAAATAGTTCAGCCTTTCTCCTCACTGATTTATAGTGCAACTCCTGAGGTATAGCATAGTCCCACATATAAACATCTGTTTGTAGTTTCTGTCTTTTCGCTTCATTGGTCTGTTTGCTTATCTGTATACCTATACTAACCAAAAACCAAACCAAACCCGTTGTCATCGAGTCAATTCCGACTCATTGCGACCCAGCGGGACAGAGTAGAACTGCCCCGTAGAGTTTCCAAGGAGCAATTGGTGAATTCGAACTGCCGATCTTTTGGTTAGCAGCCAAGCCACCAGGGTTCCTTAGCCACTCTAGTGGAAGTGAAATAGTATCTTGTTGTTGTGGTTTTGATTTGCATCTCTCTGATGGCTAATGACGTTGAGCATGTTTTCATGTGTTTAGTGGCCATTTGAATGTCCTCTTTGATGAAATGTGTATTCAAGTCCTTTGCCCATTTTATGATTGGGTTGTTTGTCTTTTAGTTAAGTTGTTGAAGTTTTATGTATATTTTGGTTATTAGATTCTTATTGAATATATGGCTTCTAAAGAAGTTCTCCCAGGTGTTTGGTTATGTCTAAGAAATTTCCATGACTGTGCCCCTTGTGTGGTCTATTGTCTATATTAACATACATGCAGTACCTACAATTATGTACGTAGAAATATCCACAACCAAACCTATATCTGCAAGTAGTGTACTCCCTTACACCCTCCCACACCTCTTTAGCATACCCGTCTACCTGTGTAACAATTCGTAGATTATTGTTTGTTAATACTATTGTTGCACGATTGTATATGTTATAGTAATTACTGTAGTTGCTCTTTATTCTTGCGTTCCTCTCAGTGTCTTCCTTTGTCTTGTTCGTATTGTGCTGACTTCCCCATATTGTGTATTGCCTTTCCCTTAACCAATATTAATACGTATTATCTATCTAGTTAGTAATTTCCCCTCCCTCTCCCTCTCATCCCTGGTAACCATCAATTTTTTTTTTCTGTGTGCAAACCTTTTCTTGTTTTTTTTTCCTATAATAGTGGTCTTATGCAATATTTGTCCTTTTGTGATTGATTCATTTCACTCAGCATAATGTCCTCCAGATTCCTCCATGTTGTGAGCTGTTTCGTGGATTCATCATTATTCTTTATCGTCGCACAGTATTCCATTGTGTGCATGTATCACGGTTTGTCTACCCATTCATCTGTTGATGGACACTTAAGTTGTTTCTGTCTCTTTGCTATTGTGAATAATGCTGCAATGAACATGGGTGTGCATATGTCTATTCATGTCACTGCTCTTATTTCTTTAGGGTATATACCTAGGAGTGGGATTGTTGGATCCTGTAGTATTTCTAGCTTTTTGAGGACACGTGCTATACCGTTTTCCATAGTGGTTGTACCATTTTACCTTCCCACCAGCAGTGTATGAGTTCCAATTTCCCCACAACCCCGCCAGCATTTATTATTTTTTATTTTTTTGATTCGTGCCATTATTGTTGGGTATCTCGTAGTTTTGATTTGCATCTCTCTAATTGCTAATGATCGCGAGCATTTCTTCACGAGTTTGTTAGCCACCTGAATGTCTTCTTTGGTGAAGTGTCTGTATCCTTTGTCCATTTTTTAATTGGATTGTTTGTCTTTTTGTTGTTGAGGTGTTGAAGTTTTCTATGAGTTTTAGAGATTAGACCCTTGTCAGATATGTCATAGCCAATAATTTTTTCCCAGTCTCTAGGAGTCTTTTACTCTTCCGGAGAAGTCTTCTGATGAGCATTAGTGTTTAATTTTTAGGCAGTCCTGTTTATCTAGTTCATCTTTTACTCTTTGTGTATTTTTAGTTACGTTTGGTATTCTATTTATGCCATATATTAGGGCCCCTAATGTTGTCCCTGTTTTTTCTACCATGATCTTTATGGTTTTGGATTTTATATTTAGCTCTTTGACCCCTGGTGGCGTGGTGGTTAAGTGTTCTGCTGCTAACCAAAAGGTCACCAGTTCAAATCCACCAGCTGTTCCTTGGAAACCCTATGGGACAATTCTGTTCTGTCCTATAGGGTTGCTATGAGCTGGAATCAACTCGATGGCAATGGGTTTTTTTGGTTTTGATCCAGTTTGAGTTAGTTTTTGTATATGGTGTGATGTATGGGTCCTGTTTCATTTTTCTACAGATAGACATCTGGTTTTGCCGGCATCATTTGTTGAAGAGACTGTCTCTTCCCCTTTTAATGGACTTTGGCCCTTTGTCGAAGGTCAACTGTCCATAGGTGGATGGATTTATGTCTGGGTTCTCAATTCTGTTCTGTTAGTCTATGTGTCTTTCTGTTGTTGTACCAGTACCAGGCTGTTTTGACTACCGTGGCTGTAAAGTAGGTTCTGAGATTAAGTAGTGTGAGGCCTCCTACTTTGTTGTTTTTCTTCAGTGATGCTTTACTTATCTGGGGCCTCTTCCTTTCCATATAAATTTGGTGATTAGTTTGTCCATCTCGTTAAAGAGTGC
The DNA here is from genome assembly GCF_000243295.1 of Trichechus manatus latirostris. NCBI lineage: Eukaryota > Metazoa > Chordata > Mammalia > Sirenia > Trichechidae > Trichechus > Trichechus manatus. Next base: position 8,624,824 of record NW_004444036.1, read on the forward strand.
TATTGGAATTTAGCTCAGGATTGCATTATATTTATAGATTTCTTTGGGTAATATTGACATTTCACAATGTTAAGCCTTCCTATCCATGCGCATGGTATGTTCTTCCATTTATGGAGGCCTCTTTTGGTTTTTATTGGATTTATTGCTAGATACTGTGTAATTTTTCTTATCATTGTGGATAGGATTATCTTTTAGTTATAATTTCTATTTAATTGTTGCTGATGAATAGGGAACACTATTGACTTACATGTGTTGATCACACAACCTTGCTTAACTCTCATATCACTATATTTCATGGATTCTGAGATGCACTCTCCCCGGCTACATTTTAACATCGCTGAAATAAAAATGTAATCTCAATTGATGGTGTCTTATAACCACTGTTGTCCAGGCAGCAGTCATGATGTAGTTATCATGGCCTGCACATGCACAAACTTGGTCAAGGCTATTCATTTTGTCATCACTTTAAATGAGTTATGTGTATTGGTGGTACAACATGTGTTGTTATTACATGCCAAACAATAGAACTGAAGGCAGAAGAAATTGCCAAGTGGGTGTCTGTGACTTCAAAGAAAATCCCATAGATAATAATAGAGCGTTTTAAGAAATGTTGCATCAACAGCACTCTTGTTGGCAGAGGGCAGTCTTGTTAGGAAAGAGGTTAACATTGAACAGCTTTGAGTAGAAAAGTGATCCAGAGTAGGACCCTGTATGTGAAGTTTTAGGAATACCCTACTAATTTCTTTTACTTCTATTTTCCTTTCTGTAGTGCATAAGATATGATAAATATCTAAATAAATTTAAAATAATTGCTTGAATAAGTCTAAAGTGAAAATTTCTAAATAATAAAGTATGGTATCAGTTTAATTGGCAGTAGTTTCCAGGGCTTTGAGCTGGTTCAGTCATGGCTGACAAAGTTTTATAGTTTGGGTGATTCGCCTTGGTACTTGCTTGGAATTGGGAAGAATTACTGGTTGAAGCCTTGGAATGGGAGATTCGGAAGAGGTGTAATGAGCCCTTTCAGGAGCATGGTGCATGAGATTGGATTGTTGGCAGGAATGTAGAGAGCAACACACATTCAAAGCGGTGCAGCTGGCCACCATCTTTGAGCGAGGCTCTGCCATCTTTGAGTGGGACAGCGCTGTTTCTGAATGTGCTCAAAATTCCAGGGCAAGAAATTTGGTTGCTATGCAACACATACGCTGCCCTTGTTTTCTAATAGGGAGATTAAGTTTCTAGGTTGGCTTTGACACGTAATTTTTCCCGTTCTGGGTACCGTGGTGAATCATCTAAGTTTTAAAAAGTTGGATCTGTTCCAGTGATGCTCCTTTGGCCATGATTGAACTGGGCAGAAGCCCTGGTTTTTTCTTGAGAAACTCTATAGGGCAGTTCTGCTCAGTCCTACAGGGTTGCTATGAGTTGGAGTCGACTTGATGGCAATGGTTTTGGGTTTTTTTGCATTGACTAGCACCTCCAGTCAAGTGGTTAATAGAAGAATTGATAATAAGCATTTCTCGTTTAGGTACTTCAGTGGAGTATTTCTAATGTTTTATCATTAAGTATGATATTGTAGTGGGTTTTTGGGGGTGGATATTACTTATTAGTTTTAAGTTTTCTTCTATTTATAATTTTAGAGATTTTCATCATGAATCTCAAACCAAAGCAAACCTATTGCCATCAAGTTGATTCTGACTCATAGTGACCCTGTAGGACAGAACTGCCCCATAGGGTTTCCAAGGAGTGGCTGGTAGATTTGAATGGCTGACCTTTTGGTTAGCAGCCAAGTGTTTAACCACTGTGCCACCAGGACTCCTTATCATGAACAGGAGTTGAATTTTTCTAATGCTTTTACTGCATCTATTGATATGATGAATTACAGTAGTAGATTTTCTGATTTAAATTATCTTTGGATTATCTGGATATTTGCATCTTTTGTTATTGCCATGTAATTTTCCTATTTCATGTAGTTCTTGTCTTGTTTGGATAACAAGGTTATGTGAACTTCATAAGATGAATTGGGGAATTTTCCTTTTTTTTTGAAACAGGTTAAGTAGAGATGACTTGTTTCTTTAAAGTTAGCTAGAATTCATCTGTGAAACTGTACCTGATGTCTTTTTTGTGAGTAGATTTTTAACTTTTGATTTATTAATAGTTTCTTTCATGGCAATAAGTTTTTCTGGCTTTTCTTCTTAAATTTTTCTTTATGCAAAATAGTCTTCTAGAAAAATAGTTTTCAGGTATATTGGTATAAAATATAGGCTTCTCTTATGACTTTAAAAATCTCTGATTTCATTAATTTGTTCCTTTTTTCTGATCAGTATTGCCAGCAGCTTGCCTAATTTATTAGTCTTTTTTATATAGTTCTTTTAATTGATCTTTTCTATTTCTGCTAATGTGGTTAATATTTCTTTCCTTCTTTATTTGCGTTTATTCTGTCATTTAAAAAATTTCTTAACCTGGAGGCCTCGCTTCTTAGTACCTAATCTATATTTTTACAATATATGCATTTAAAACTATAAATTTTGCTGTAAACTATAGCTGGCTGCTATCATTTCACATGAATTGATTTTTGTTATTTTTTTAGTTCTGAATATATTGTGACTTTCATAGTTACTTTTCCTATTGTCCATTGAATTATTTAGAACTTTGTTTTCAAATTTATGGGATTTTTTTTTTCCGTTACCTCTGTGACATTTATTTCTAATTTTATTGTATTATACTTGAAGAACATTGTACACTGTTAATTCTTTGGTATTTGTTTTTGTAGTCGTAAGTGGTCATTTTCTATAAATGTTTCATGTGTTGTATGCGGCATTGTATATAAGTCCATTAGATTATTATTGTTAATTTTTTGTTTGATTCTTTTATATTACTAATTTTTTGTCAACTTTGTCTACACCACTGTGTTGTAATTTTATCAGTTTTTTCATTGGTATACCCTTACACAGATGCACACGTATAAATTGTGTTGTTCAAGGTGTGTAATAGGTTCGGAACTATTATATCTCACTGGCAATTTTTTCCTTTTATCATTAAGAAATGACTATTGTTCATCCCTAATAGTGCTTGTCATAAAATCTATTTTGTCTGATATTAATATAGCTACACAGCTTTCTTTTGGTTCACCTTTGCCTGGTTCATCTTTTTCCATCCTTTTCTTTTTAACTTCTCTGGGTTAAGTCGTAGGTCTATCTCTTGTAAAGAGCATACCATCCTTTTAGAAATATTCCATTAAGAGATTATCATTTAACAGCTCATTATAATCTCTTATCATTTATAGAAAACCTGTTTGGATTTATTGCCACTATGAGTCGAAAACGACTCGACGGCACCTAAACAACAGACAACATTATATTTTGTGTTTTTCTGTTTACCGTAAATTTTGTTTGCTTCTGTTTTCTTGCTTTCTGTTGTACTGAATTGCCATTATCTCTCCACCTTAAAAAAAATGGTTTATAAGTTAATGGTTCGCTTTCTTTTCTTTCAGTGATTATGCTTAAATTTAAACATGCTTTCTTGATTTGATGTCATGAAAGGTAATCAATATTTCTACTTTCTTTTTAAGCTCTCTTTTGTGGCCAGGAAAAAAAAAATGACATTCTCTATACCAGGTAATAAACAGATGGGCAGGAAGGGGACAATGAGAAAAACATGATGGCTAAAAGATTACTTAGAATGAAGAGAACGTAAATAAGATGTTGATAAATAGAAGTCAAAAATACAACATTGAGATGAAAGTGTAGAACACAGGCAATTTCTGTTTTCTGAGGAAATTTAGTATGGAAAAAGGCTATTTAAAGATAAATTACTAAAAATTGGGATGAGAATTTCATAGTATGTTGACCTATACCTTGAATAAAGGATATAGAAAGGTTGAAAGTAAAAGGATGGGAAAAAAGATATGCCATGCAAACATTAACCAAAAATGACCTGGTGTAACTATACTGATATCAGGCATAGTAGACTTTGCAATAATTCATAGTGAACATTTCATAATGAAAAAGGAGTCAATTCAAGGATACATAGAAATCCTAAATTTGTATGCATCTAGTAACATAGCCTCAAAATATGTAAAGAAGGAAGAAGAAGAAGAAAAAAATACATATATAAAGAAAAACTGACAGACCTAACAGGAGAAATATGTAAATCCAGAATGATAGTTGGAGATTTTAAGACACCCCTCATAGTAACTGATACAATAAGCAGACAAAAAATTAGTTAAGGATAGTAAAGATTTAACAGGTTTACATAACTTGACCTAATTGACATTATAGAACATTACATCGAACAGCTAGCTATATATCTTTTTTTTCAAGTGAACTTGGAATTATAAAAATAGACCATATACTGGGCAATAAAGCAAGCCTTAACAAATTTCAAAGGGTAGTATATTCAAGGAATATCTTCTGAATTTAGTTGTAAGGCACCAAAAGAACCGTTGTTGTTGTTAGGTGTCGTCGAGTTGGTTCTGACTCATAGCGACCCTGTGTACAACAGAAAGAAACGCTGCCTGGTCCTGTGCCATTCTCACAATTGTTGCTATGTTTGAGCCCATTGTTGCAGCCACTGTGTCAGTCCATCTTGTTGAGGGTCTTCCTTTTTCGCTGATCCTCTGCTTTACCAAGCATGATGTCTTCTAAGGACTGGTTCCTCCTGATAACACGTCCAAAGTACGAGAGACAAAGTCTCGCCATCCTCACTTCTAAGGAACATTCTGGCTGTACTTCTTCCAAGACAGATTTGTTTGTTCTTCTGACAATCCATGGTCTATTCAGTATTCTTCACCAATATCGTAAGTGCAAGGCATCAATTCTTCTTTGGTCTTCCTTATTCATTGCTCAGCTACCGCATGCATATGAGGTGATTGAAAATGCCACCTTAGTCCTCAGAGTGACATCTTTGCTTTGAACACTTGAGACCTTTTGCAGTAGATTTGCTCAATGCAATGCGTCTTTGATTTCTTGACTGCTGCTTCCATGGGCGTTGATTGTGGATCCAAGTAAAATGAAATCCTTGACAACTTCAATCTTTTCTCCAGTTATCATGATGCTGCTTACTGGTCCAGTTGTGAAGATTTTTGTTTTCTTTACGTGGAGGTGTAAGCCATACTGAAGCCTGTGGTCTTTGATCTTCATCAGTAAGTGCTTGAAGTCCTCTTAACTTTCAGCAAGCAAGGTTGTGTCATCTGCATACCGCAGGTTGTTAATGAGTCTTCTTCCAATCCTGCTACCGTGTTGTTCTTCATATAGTCCAGCTTCTCAGATTATTTGCTTAGCATACAGACTGAATAAGTATAGTAAAGGATACGACCCTGATGCACACCTTTCCTGGTTTTAAACCACGCAATATCCCCTTGTTCTGTTTGAACGACTGACTCTTTGTCTATGTACAGGTTCCTTATGAGAACAGTTAAGTGTTCTGGAATTTCCATTCTTCACAATGTTATCCATAATTTGTTATGATCCACACAGTCGAATGCCGTTGCATAGTCAGTAAAACACGGGTAAATATCTTTCTGGTATTCTCTGCTTTCAGCCATGATCCATCTGACATCAGCAGTGATATCTCTGGTTCTATGTCCTCTTCTGAATCCAGCTTGAATTTCTGGTAGTTCCCTGTTGATGTACTGCTGCAGCCGTCTTTGAGTTCAGCATAATTTTACTTGTGTGTGATATTAATGATATTGTTCAATAATTCCCTCATTCTGTTGGATCACCTTTCTTTGGAATGGGTACACATATGGATCTCTTCCAGTTGGTTGGCCAGGTAGCTGTTTTCCAAATTTCTTGGCCTCCGTGGGTGAGCACTTCCAGCATTGTATCCATTTGCTCCAAAAGAACTAGAAACCCCCAAATTTCTAGATATTAAACCATATCCTTCTAAATAACCTATGGGTCAATGGTGAAATTAGAAATAGGAATTAGAAAATATTTTGAAGTAAGTGATAATGAAAATATGATGTATTAAAATGTCTGGGATGTAACTGAAGCAACTCTTAGAAAGGAAATTTATAGCATTTAGTACATAAATTAGAAAAGACTGAAAATCAATAATCTAAGCATCCATCTTAATATATTAGAAAAAGGATAAAAATTAAACCTAAAGAAAGTAGAAGGAAGAACATAAAATGGTACAGAAATCAATAAAATATAAAACAAATGTACAGTAGGTAAAATCAGTGAAGCCCAAAGTTGATTTCTTTGAAAAGACTTTAAAAATAGCAAGACTGAGCAAGAAAAAAGAGATGGTACAAATTACCAATTTCAGGAGTTAATTCCTTCAGACATTGAAAGTGTAATAAGATATCATGAACAATGTTATGCCAATATGCTTGACAACTTAGATGAAATAGAGAAATTCCTAAACAAAGACAACTTACCAAAACAGAACAAGAAGAAATAAAAAAATTGATTAGTTCCATATGTTTTAAGAACTTGAATCCATAGTTACAAACTTTCCCAGAAAGAAAATTCCAGGCACAAATTCATAGGTGAATTCTTTCAGACATTTAAGGAAGAATTAACACCAATCTTATACTAACTGTACCAGAGAATAGAAAAGAGTGATCATTTCCAAACTTATTTTATGAAGCTGGCATAAGTAGTATCCAAAATTTAAGAACTTTTCAAGAAAGGACTTTTGTGAATATAGTTGAAAAAGTTCTGAACGAAATAGTACTAAATCAAATTATCTATGAAAAAGTAATACATCACAACCAAGTTGTTTATTCCAGGAATAAACCCAGATTGGTTTAACATTTGAAAAGCAATATAATTCACCATGTTAACAGAATAAAGATAAAAATTGTATAATCATTCAGTAAATGCAGAAAAATCATTTGATAAAATTTAATACCTGTTCATGATTTAAAAAGAAACCTCTCAGGAACCTAGGAATAAAATGAAATTTTTTTAACCTGATAAAGAGTACTGATAACAAATCATACATAATGGTGACATCCTAAGAGCTTTTCTTCTCATATCAGGAGCAAGACATAGCTCTCTGTCAGGAACAAGATATAGTTCTCTATTATCATCACTTGTATTCAACATTGTAGAGGTCCTACCCAGTGCAACAGGTATCCTATAGTGACCCTGTAAGATAGAGTAGAACTGCCCCATAGGGTTTCCTAGGCTGCAGTCTTTACAGTAGCAGATTGCCAGGTCTTTTCTCCCATAGCCGCTGGTGGGTTCTAACTGCCGACCTTCCGGTTAGTAGCCAAGTGCTGTGACCACTGCGCCACCAGGGCTCCTTAGGTAAGAAGAAAGGAATGAAAAGGTATAAGGATTGAAAAACCAAAAAAAACCAGTCCTATTGATGTTGAGTCGATTCTGACTTATAAAAGGAAGATATAAATCATGCAGACATGATTATATATGGAAAAAATCCAAAATAAGCTGTAGGATATTCTATTAGAGTTAATAAATGAATTTAACATGGCTGCTAGATAATAAGGTCAATATGCAAAATCAAGTTTATTTCTCTATACTAGCAACAGGGTCGCTATGAGTCGGAATCGACTCGACGGCAACAGGCTTGACGGGGCTATACTAGCAACAAACAATTTGGAAAACAAATTTAAAAGCTAGTACAAGTTATAGTAAGGTCACAGAATACCTGATAGCTTGAAATATATCCAACAAGTCATGCATGAGACCAAAAGTAAAACATCATTAAGAGAAATGAAAGAAGACCTAAATTAATGCAGAGATATACAGTCATTATGGATTGAAAGCGTCAGTATTGTAAAGATGTCAGTTCTCCCTAAATTGACATATATTCAATGCCATCCTAATCAAAACCTCCACCAGGGCTTTTTTTTTTTTTTAATTGTACTTCAGGTGAAGGCTTACAGAGCAAATAGTTGCTCATGAAACAGAAGTACGCATGTTGTTTTTATAACATTGGCTAACAACCCCACAACATATCAACCCTCTAACTTCTCAACCTCTTTTTTTTTTTTTTGGTGGAAATACACATAGCCAAAGATACACCATTTCAAAAATTTCTGCATGCACAGTTCAGTGACATTGACTATGTTCTTCGAATTGTGCTGTTATTCTCACTTAAGATGAAGGCTTACAGAACAAAATAGTTTCTCATTTAACAGTTACTACAAATGT
>NW_004444036.1:8633820-8639433 GCF_000243295.1 Trichechus manatus latirostris
TACAATAGAGGTCTCATACAATATTTGTCCTTTTGTGATTGACTTATTTCACTCAGCATAATTCCCTCCAGTTTCATCCGTATTATGAGATGGTTCACAGATTCATTGTTCTTTCTCGTTGCATAGTACTCCATTGTGTGTATGTACCATGGTTTGTTTATCCATTCATCTGTTGATGGGCTTTTTTTTTTTTTAATTGTGGAAATGCAAAGGGCCAGGAGTAGGAGAGACAATCTTGAAAAAAAAGTTCGGAGATTACCGTATATCAAAGCTTATTATAAAGCTATACTGATTTAAACAGTGGACACAAAGCGGTATTGACCATTGGAATAGAATAGTCACAGAACTGATCTACAACAAAGATATTGGGATTTTGATTGAATGTAGAGGTTAAGGGAGAATTGACACTATTGAGCCGACATAGTCAAGGTCAAAGATTGTTTTCTCCACTTATTTGTCTTTTTTTTTTTCCCTTTCAACCTACTCAGTAAAGTTTTGAATTACTCTTATCAGTGGGACTTTCCATTCTTAAGTGTCAAATAAGAAAGTTTTTATCTTCATGTATATTAATTTTGCACTGACACACTTTATAAATTCATACTGACAATTAGTTTTTCAGTTGATTTTCTTCGATTTCCTAGATATATCATATGTAAATAAAAAGTTTAATTTCTTACAAATAATAGTTATATCTTGCATTTCATTATCTAATTACATTGGTTAGCAGTTCCCATACAATGTTTTTTTCCCTTTTTTTAATAATTTATTTTATTTTTGTTGTTGAGAATATACACAGCAGAACATACACCAATTCAATAGTTTTTACATGTACGGTTCAGTTACATTGATTGCATTTTTCGAGTTGCAGCCACTCTCATCCATCCTCCTTTTCCAAGTTGTTCCTACCCCACTGACATAAACTCACTGCCCCCTAAATTTCCTATCTTCTCTTTCGAGTTGCTGTTGTCAACTTCATCCCATATAGATAGATCTTAAAAGAGCATGATGCTCAAGGCAGTATTCTTTACTAGGTGAGCTAAACTATTGTTTGGTTTTAAGAAGACTTCAGAGGATATTATTGGTTTAAGGTTTAAAGACTATGTCAGGGCAGTAGTTTCAGGGGTTCATCCAGTCTCTGGCTCCAGAAAGTCTGGATTCTATGAGAATTTGAAATTCTGTTATGCATTTTCCCTATTGGCTTTTTCTTTATAACTTTTTTCTTTTCAGTGCAGACATACAGAGCAAAACCCGCTCCCATTCCACAGTTTCTAGACATCATGAACTGTGACATTGGTTACATTCTTCATATTTTGTCAACATTCTTGTTATTTCTGTTCTGGTTGTTTCACTTCCATTTGCTTAATCTCCTTTCCCTCTAGCCCTCTAACCTTCTCATCTGTGCTTTAAAATAGATAGCTGTTGTCCCTTGGGTCTTAGATAATTTTTTTTTTTAAAAGGAATACTCAAGGATGACAACCTTTACTCTTTGGGCTAAACTGTTACTTAGTTTAAAGGTGACTTCAGGGGGCAGTTTCAATTCTTGCAAGGTTTGAAGAGCAACTCAGGGTGATAGTCTCAGGGACTCTTCCAGCCTCAGTAGGTTCAGTAAGTCCGGATTCTTTAAGAATTTGAAGTTCTGTTCCACATTTTTCTCCCTTCTTATCAGGATTCATCTGTTGTGTTTCTGATCAGAATGTTCAGTAGTAGTAGCTGGGCACCGTCTAGTTCTTCTGGTCCCGAGGTGGAGGACGCAGTGGTTCATGTAGGCAATTAGTCCTGTAGTTCAGTTCTGTTTCCTGAGTTTCCTTTCTTGTTCCAGATGAATTCCCAGACAATGTTAAATAATAATAATGTTGATGGGAATCCTTGTCTTAATTCTGACTTTAGAGAGAATACTTCTAGTGTTTTACCTTAGATTTAATACGTGCCTTTTTCCTATAAAAGCCAAAAAAACCCAAAGCCGTTGCCGTTGAGTCAATTCTGACTCATAGCAACCTATAGGACAGAGTAGAACTGCCCCATAGGGTTTCCAGGGAGCAGCTGGTGGATTCGAACTGCCAGCCTTTTGGTTAGCAGCAAACGCTCAACTCTGCCACCAGGTACTGAAATCATTCCCCTATCCAAACCACTTCTTGTACCGGCAGGGATTGGTTTGAGATATGTGTATATTTATGTATTTTTTTATAACAGCTTTATTGAGAAAAAGCTGTTATAAAATTCACTCTTTAAAAATGTACAGTTCAGTGGTTTTTTAGTAGATTCATAGTTGTGCAATCTTTACCACTATCTAATTTTAGAACATTTTCATCATCCCAAAAAGAAACCCTCTTACCCATTAGCAGTCATTTCCCATTCTCTCTTCCCCTTAGCTCCTGGTGTCCACTAATCTGCTTTCTGTTTCTATGGATTTTGCCTGTTCTGGGCATTTCGTATGGGCATTTCGTATAAATGGAATCATACAATATTTGACCATTTGTGTCTGATTTCTTTCATTTAGCATAATGTTTTCGAGGTTCTTCCGTGTTGTAGCATGTGTCAGTACTTCATTTCTTTTTTTTTTTTTAACAATTAAGAAAATATCTTTCTATTCTAATTTGAATATTTTGTTTTAAATAAAGAACAGGTGTGGAATTTCAACTTTTCAGTATCTATCGAGACTATCATAGGGTTTTCCTTTTTTGACCTATTAATTTGGGCCATTAGTTTGCTCCGTCTTTGAATTCTAGAATAACCCTACCTTGTCATGCTGTTTTTTTTTGTTTTTTAAGCATGATGGGTTACATTTGCCAGTACTTGAGTTGGGATTCATAATTAACTGAGTTTGTAGTTTGGTTAAATTATTTTTGTTAGATTTTGTTTTAAATGGTAAATTAGTTTAAAAGGAACTGAGAAAGCTTTCCTCTTCTGCTCTGGCATGGTACAGATAGCTTTGGGAAAAGCCTGGAGCTTTTTCAAAGGATAACATTAGATAACTTTCTCCATTTTTCCCGCCATGGTTTTTGTTTGTTGTTTGGATTTTCTATCTCTTCTCGGCTTATACTGGTAATTTACATTTTCTCTCAGTGTGCTAGCATAGAATTAGAGACTTATTTTCTTACAAGTGTTTTTCATCTTTTCGGTATCTATGTATTTTTTCTTTTTCTTTTCAATTTATATAGGTTTGTGCTTCCCTCAGTTTTCCCCTTCTTTTAGATTATTATCTAGTGATATTTTATTGTCATCCACAACCCCCTGAAAAAAGAGCCTGGTTTGAATTTTCTTTTTTTTTTTTTAAATAACTGGCTCCCTAGCTTGTTCCAGAAAATGAAGTAAATGTTTGCCAGTACTCAACCTGGAGCGTGCCCACTGTTGGTCTAGTGAGAAGTAGGTGCATTGCATACCAGCCCCTGCATTACCCAACTTGGTTCATTCTTCTTTTTTTTAATGATTCAAGGATTTAGTAAGTTATACATGGAAAATATACTGCTAAATGTATTAGGAGAAGATCAGTGTAAAAACATGCCACAATTCTGCAGCTGTCAATTAAAAAAAATTTTGTTCTAGTTGTTGAAAGGCCGACATTATATTCTTGCCAATGTTTAAAATGTACAGAGAACATTGTTAGGTCTAGCACTGAGTTTTACTGAACCTCACAGACCCAAAGTCAGGTATTTAGGAAAAGTATATGTTCATGTAGATAAGGTAAAAAGTAGGGTCAGTGTTAGTCAAGTTACAGGGTTGATAATTTGACAAAATCTTAAGAAAGTTCATAGAATATCTACAATATTTTTTAAAACTGCAAAGCTGCAACACACAATTTTTATAACTAATTGCTAGAAAACTAAGGAAAGCACTTTTTACTTGAGTAAAAACATGAAAACGGCAGTGCACTTTTCCTGATTAGCAAACCAAAATTCTTATATATTATCAGAAAGATTTTCTAATACTAGGTGACATAGCTCATTAAGAAGTGCTCTATAAGAAAAACACTAAGTTAGCAACTATGGGAATGACCAGTTCGGAGGTGAATTAAATGCCCAGTTTTGGGAAAGATGACGGATGCAAGAAAAAGGAAAACCTTAAGAAAACAGTTTCTGATAATACTGACTGTTCTTCATCTAATGTATTTGACAGAAATTAACCTCTTAAAACTTTTACCTGTGACAGTTTTATTCAGTTTATTCCATGTACATTGTAATCTAAATTAATACTCAGTTCATATTACATCAAAATACTGTCTTCATCTTTTGACCACTTCAAGTGTTTTATACACTCCATCCTAGTACATCTGCAACTAAGGGTAGAAAACTTCATTAGAGGAAACACGTGAATAGGATTTCTGTTCAAAATCTCAGCAAAAGCTAATAAACTTTTTAAAAAAATTTCACTATGATATCAAAAAGATTTATTCGTTATTATACTTATTCCATTATGATATACAGTAGAATGTTATGTAATGAATATGGATTGATAAATTATTGAATGCATTAAATGAGAGTATTTCATAAAGGCAGCTTTAGTGCTTTACATATCTGAAAAGAAGTTAGAAAGTCTATGCATTTCCTAACATCAAGCTATAGTCTTAAAGACAAAAACATTTAAAACAACTTAGTGCTTAGTGTTGGTAGCACAGTTTAGTTCAGTGTATTTTGGCAGCTCTTAATCTGAGCATGAATAGAGGCTTTTGAAAAATAAGGCTTTAAGAAGACTTGTCATTTTAGGGTAACTTTTAATAGATTATAAGAGTTTAAACTCTTAGACTTTAAACAAAACCTTGAAGTTACTGATTGGTTCAGAATATTTTTATGGAAAAACTAATCTGTAACAAAAACTTGGCATTGAAATTTTGAGCAAAGTGTACAAAAGTTCCAAGTTGGACAAGGCAAGGAAGGACAGGGCTCTGACATTTACAACAGCAGATATTTTCTCTTTGTCTTTTGACACAGGGCATGGACAAAGTTGTTTGAAAATAGAATATTCTGTTCTTACCGAATGAAGTTTGAATTAAAGCTATTAGATTAATGTTACTAATTATTCATATCTTCTCTTTTGTTATTTTTTGAGTATTTGATCTGTCATGTTGATAAGAGTTGTAACCTTCCACTACTGTTGATTTTATTTCTCTTTGTTTCATAGCTTTTTTTTTTTTTTTGCTTGTTTTTACATATTTCCATCTTTTTTATTTGGCACATAAGAATTCACAATAACTTCAAATTCAACATAATGTATAGAATACACACACAAACATTTGCTTCCTTCCAAAATCACATCGAGCATGAAGTATAAAAATAAATCCAGAGAAGCAAGAAGACTTGGGTGGTGTGCTCCTTGTAGACCAGAATGTGATGAATTTCTGGTTGAAGAAAGCAAGTGGAGATCAGTTAATGGCAAAACCCAAGAGAGTTTATTGAACTTGTGGCCGCATTCAGAAAGTTGAAAGGGCCATCTAAAAGTTGGCATTCAGCAGTATTCCCAGTGAGAGAAGCAGGGAGGTCCTGGGAGAGTGAGCAAAAGGCATGGGCACAGCCAGATAATTAAAGCTATGGAAAGCTAAGCCATTTACCTAGGAGTATAGGGTCGCTGTGAGTCTGAATCGACTTGACGGCAATGCGTTTGGTTTTTTTTTTTTTTTTT
>NW_004444036.1:8639533-8641703 GCF_000243295.1 Trichechus manatus latirostris
GGTGCAGTGGTTAAGAGCTCAGCTGATAACCAAAAAGTCGGCAGTTGAAATCCACCAGCTGCTCCTTGGAAGCCCTGTGGGGCAGTTCTACTCTGTCCTATAGGGTTACTATAAGTCAGAATCGACTCGAGGGCAGCGAGTTAGTTGTTTTTGTTAGGGAGCCCTGGTGGTGCTGATTAAAGTGCTTGGCTGCTAACCGAAATGTGGACGGTTTAAACCCACCAGCTGGTCCATGGGAGAAAGATGCAGCGGTCTGCTTCCATAAAGATTACAGCTTTGGAAACCCTGTGGGGCAGTTTTACTCTGTCCTATACGGTTGCTATGAGTCAGAATCGACTCGATGGCAGTGGGTTTGGTTTTTTGGGTATAGGTGTCTCTAGGATTCCCTGAGTAGCACAAATGGTTAAGTGCTGGACTACTAACCGAAAGGTTGGTGGTTTGAATCCACCCAGAGATACCTCAGAAGAAAGGCCTGGCAATCTACTTCTGAAAGATCATAGCCAACGAAAATCCCTATGGAGTGCATTTCTACTCTGAAATGCATGGGGTCTTCATGAGTTGGAATTGACTAGAAGGCAACTGGTTTATAGGTGTCTCTAGTGATTTTTGTGCTGGGATAATGCCAAAAATTCAGCTCTATGAATTACAGATTTGGACATAGGAAACTGCAGAGTGAAGGTAGCTTGCACCTGGAAGACAGAATACTAGTCCACCATTAAAGGAAGAACCTATTTGGTTGCATGGTCACTTTCTACTTTCTCTCTCTCCCATGAACTCATTCTAGACAGGGTTCCTGTGGTCAGAATTTATATTCACTGGTAGCCAAACAGATTCTCAGTTGGGCTGAGGAAATACACCCCAGCTATCATACTGTAACTCTAGTCCAGACCCTCATCTACAGATATGAACAGACACCCAAGAAGACTCATGCTTTTGAGGAAAGCCAGCAGTTTGAAATAATCAAACACCAGAGGAAGCAGTTTAGTATAGTGTTCAGAATAAACTTTAAATCCTTAGAGATAGTTGAGAAGCTGTAGCCCCCCTCACCCCCCCCCCAAAAAAAAAAAAAGATTGTTGTAAAAGAGAAACCAATTTCATTTTGGAATTAAATATCATCTTTTAAGTAAAAATCCAGTAGATAGGGTGAAGATCAAATCACTGAGCTTACAAGAAAGAGTTCAGGGATTCTCTGAGAACATAGTAGAAAGACAAAGATGGAAAATATGGGTGAAAAATTAAAGTGATAGGAAGGCTAGATTTAGGAGTCCTTGTTGTTGTTAGGTGCTGTCGAGTCTGTTCTGACTCATAGCAACCCTATGTACAACAGAACAAAATACTGCCCGGTCCTGTGCCATCCTCACAGTTGTCATTATGCTTGAGCCCATTGTTGCAGCCACCGTGTCAGTCCATCTCATTGAGGGTCTTCCTCTTTTTCGCTGACCCTCACTTTACCAAGCATGATGTCCTTCTCCAGGGACAGATCCCTCCTGATAACATGTCCAAAGTATGTGAGATGCAGTCTCTCCATCTTTGCTTGTTTTTCTTTTTTTCTATTGTGCTTTCAGTGAAAGTTTACAATTCAAGTCAGTTTCTTATACAAAAATTTATACACACATTGCTATGTGACCCTAGTTGCTCTCCCTGTACCGTGACAGCACACTCCTCCTTTCCACCCTGGATTTCCCGTGTCCATTCAACCAGCTCCATTCTTGCTTCTAAGGAGCATTCTGTCTGTACTTCTTCCAAGACAGATTTGTTCATTCTTTTGACAATCCATGGTATAGTCAGTATTCTTCGCCAACACCACAATTCAAAGGCGTCAATCCTTCTTTGGTCTTCCTTTTTCATCGTCCCAACTTTCGCATGCGTATGAGGCAATTGAAAACACCATGGCTTGGGTCAGGCGCACCTTAGTCTTCAGGGTGACATCTTCGCTTTTTAACACTTGAAAGAGGTCTTTTGCAGCAGATTTTCCCAATGTGATACATCGTTTGATTTCTTGACTGCTGCTTCCATGGGCGTTGATTGTGGATCGAAGTAAAATGAAATCCTTGACAACTTCAGTCATTTCTCCGTTTATCATGATGTTGCTTATTGGTCCAGTTGTGAAGATTTTTGTTTTCCTTATGTTGAGGTGTAATCCATACTGAAGGCTGTGGTCTTTGATCTT
>NW_004444036.1:8641803-8668856 GCF_000243295.1 Trichechus manatus latirostris
TATTGGTCCAGTTGTGAAGATTTTTGTTTTCCTTATGTTGAGGTGTAATCCATACTGAAGGCTGTGGTCTTTGATCTTCATCAGTAAGTGCTTCAAATCCTCTTAACTTTCAGCAAGCAAGGTTGTGTCCTCTGCGTAACGCAAGTTGTTAATGAGTCTTTTTCCAGTCCTAATGCCCCGTTCTTCACATAGTCCAGCTTCTCTGATTATTTGCTCAACATACAGATTGAATAGGTATGGTGAAAGGATACAACCCTGATACACATCTTTCCTGTCTTTAAACCACACAATATCCCCTTATTCTGTTTGAATGACAGCCTCTTGATCCATGTACAGGTTCCTCATGAGCACAGTTAAGTGTTCCGGAGTTCCCATTCTTCGTAATGTTATCCATTATATCCCATAATAAACCAATTGCCATCGAGTGGATTCTGACTCATAATGACCCTGTATGACGGAGTAGAACTGCCCCATGGGGTTTCCAAGGCTCAGAGTGCTTAACCACAGTGACACCAGGGCTCCTTATATCCTGTAATAGAAGTTCTAATAAGAGTGAACAGAAGAAATGGAAGAATATATAAAAACAACCAAAGACGATTTCCCTGAATTTGAGAAAGGTTCAAGTCTTTGGATCGAAGGGGCCCACAGGGTCTGGATGTGAGATGATGAGAGCTTGTTAGAGTGGCAGTACTAAATAAATAAAAAGAAAGCAATGAACTAAAGAGTGACTGACTTTGAGACAAATTTAATTTAAGGGCTGTTGTGGAAAGAGAAGTGAAATATGACTCCAGATTTGAAAACTAGATATCTGGAGAAATGATGGACAGAACAATGTGGAAAAGAAAAATGGGAAAGACATGTAGCTTAAGAGGAAAGATAGTAATTTGGCTTTAAACATGAATTTTCACCAGTTACATTGTCTCCCTAAGAAAAATTCTATCAAAGATTTACTTCTGTTTGCCTTTCCTGCAGCTTGAACAATTCCACTATTCCATGTATAATAAATGGTTTTCTGAGCGTAATCTAGGGAGAGGAACACGGATCAAGTCATGAAGTTAAAAGATATTATTATGGAGTGTTTGGGAGACCAAAAGCAGGAAGATGATTTTTGTATGCATATTAACTACAAAAAGCAAAGTGAATATACAAGCACCCTGTTGAAACTTGGCCAAGAGGGAGATCATCAAAGTTTCTGGGCATCAAGTGATAAAAAACGGAAATAAATTATATTCATTATCACTAATTTAAGATAGAACAGTATTTTTATTGCTTTATTGTAAAGGGTGGAAGAAAGTTTTTGTGAATTTCCTGGGTTTCTCCCAATCCTTTCTTTTCCTTAAAACTAAGTTTTTCAACTGAATTCTTTCATAGGCATTTTCAGGATCATCACTCTTACAACTGGGAAGGGAATATTTTACTGCATTTATTGTGATAGTGGGATCCCAGAAGTACAGTATTTTGAGGGCATTTGATAGACTAACTTTAGTATTTGTTCACCCAAATTGTTAGGCTCCAGTTCTCTGAACCATTATGCTTATTTATTTTAAGATTCAGTGGGGTCTCTGGGCTTGATTCCTGCCGTAAAGGCATAGACAAATTCAGTTAAATCGTTAGAGGAGGTTTCCGAAAATCCAAACCAAACCCACTGCCAGCAAGCCGATTCCGACTCATAGCGGCCCTACAGGACAGAGTAGAACTGCCCCATAGTGTTTCCAAGGCTTCAGACTGCCGCATTTTTCTCCCGAGGAGCGGCTGCTGGGTTCCAACTGCCGACCTTTCCGTTAGCACCCAAGCGCTTTAACCACTGTGCCACCAGGGCTCCTAGAGTAGGTTTACATGTTACTATTTCCACCTTACTTTATCACTGTCCTGAGAACTTCTCTGAGTAGATTCCTTTCTAAGAACTCAGTTTCATTCTGATTGTTGGAGGCAATTAGCATTTCTAACATGAGGGAGATTACTAGAATGAGGTGTCTCTGCTTTGGAAGCACAAAAATATTTTTTGACCCATTTGAGTTGTAATGAGAAAATGGGGAAAATAACTAGTCAAAAGAGTTATTTGTTGAAAACTTACTGCTCACGTAAGTCAAAATAAAGTGAGTGGGCAGCTACCATGTAGTCCAGAATATGTTAGGAAAAAGTGTGTGATGTAAAACAGGTAGAAATTACACAAAAGGAGTCTGTTCATATGGTAGAGCATCCTGAATGGGGACCTGTGGAAGTTTCTGAGCAGGGGAGTGCTGTGCTAAAAGCTGTGCATTAGGAGAATTAATCTGCCTGTGACTGCAGCAAGACCTCAGTACTTGGCACTGGCTCTCACTTGTAATAGGGTTCCTAGCAATTTGTTGTGAGAATGATAGTTGAAACCCTGGGAATAGAAGAGAAAGCAGAAGAGAGGAGGGCTAAGTACACGACCTTGGGCAAGACTGTATAGTAAGGGGCCAGGGGAGGCAGAGTAGCCAGCAGCTAGGAAGGTGGGAAGAGAACTAGGGTATCACTTGAAGAAACCAGTGAAGGAGAGAATTTCAAAATTGAGAGGAATTAGTTATTTGTCAAACTTTAATAGAAAAGCTGAGGAGGATGAATGCCAAGAAAAGGAAAGTTATTCTGCAGGTTCAACCTTTATTAGAGCTGATGGAATTGGGTTTATGTAGGGAAATTGAAGGGGCCCATAAATACCTTAATGAATCACATTTTATTGCCTTCTTAATTGACTTAATTTCACGTAATAGTATTTCATTATGTTTAGAAGATTAATTTACATTTATCCTTTTATAATTAAACATTTTTACAAGGAGAAAAAGAATTCTATAGCCAGAGGTGACTTTGGTGGGGAGAGGGCAGTGGCAACTTTTTCAGAGCATGCACACTTTCCATTTTTCAAGGTTGACAAAATTTTTTTGTTTATTAATCTAGCTGTCGTACTCTTTAATTTGAAGCAATTTAAATACATGACATGAAACATGTTATTTCTGGAAACTGAATAGAACATGTCTCAGAGTTGACATATGTTGAAAATCCATTTGTTTAGTATATAAATGTTAATTGAGTTTTTCATGGATATTTCTTCAAGGGCCATATATATAGTTTAGTATCTGAAAAGAAGACATACATAAATATGGCAAGCGAGCAGTAAGAGAAGAAGGATAAAGTGCTGTGGAAATTCAGAGGAAGTAGAGATTATTTCCAGCATTTTCTTTTTGTGGGGAGAAGGGGATTTGGGGGTTAGATCAAAGCAGAGATTATAGGGGAAAAGTATTCCAGGTAGAAGGAACCCTGAGCCAAATGTAGAGTTGGGGCCTTACGGGTATTTAGGTGTTTTTGTTTGGTTGAAGTGTGTGTGTGCGTGTGTGCGTGCTTGTGTGGTTGTGGAGTAGGTGCTTAAAGGAAGGTTATGAGAAATAATGATGGCAAGATAGTTTGAGGCCAGATATGAAGAAGATTGCAGGCTATTTGGAGGCAGCAGGGAGCCATTAAACATTTTTGAACGGAGGAATGACATTACTTAAATTATGTTTTAGAAACATGACTCTTATTTCTGTTATTTGCAATTTTAGTAAGAAGCATGCAGTACTTACAGAAATCAGCAAAAAAGGATAAAGATAAAACATTCATCTAATAGCACTGTTTATGGTAGATTAGAAAGTGAGAAGATAGTGATAGGGAAACCAATTAGGAGGTTTATGTAATACTTGCAACATGAGTAAACCACAGTCCCTGATACCTACTCTTTTGAAATAGTAATTAAGTAGTATACTTATTATTTTATTAGAGTTCTCTTTAAGTTTTCTGCTTAAGTAGAAGAGAGACAGTTAAGGTCATGTCTTACAAAAACCCAAAGCAAGACTAGCTGGATGTCAGAAGGGCATAGAACCAAGAGCTAACAGGCTATTGATAGGTCTCTCCTTCCTGCTCCCTCTACTCTATTTCTCGGGGCATTCACTGGATTCTTTTTATTTTTTATTTGAAAACTTCCTTCCAGTAGTCTAAGTGAAAGTTGGAAAATGGCCTTTCTCGGCTCTCATGTTTGGATATTATTGTTTCAGCTACCAGGGAAGAGAGAGATAAAGATAGATAGCTAGAGAAAGAGAGAGTGCCCGTGAGAGACTGACCCTTTTTATCCATTTTATTGTGATTTTGGAGAACATTTACATAGCAAATCAGCTTCTCATTTAACAATTTCTATACATATTATTCGGTGACATTGGTTACGCTTTTCGCAATGTGTCAGCATTCTCATTATTCCATTCTGATTGTTCTGTTTCCATTAATCTAGCTTCCTTCTTCCCCCCCTCCCCCTTTACCTTCTCATCTTTGGTCTAGGGTAAATGTTGACTGTTAGATCTCATTTAGATGATTGTTTAGAGGAGCACAGTACTCACAGGTGATATTATTTATTTTATGAGCCACTCTGTCTTTTGGCTGATAGATCACCATTGGGAGTGTTTCAAGTTCCAAGTTTAAAGGGTATCCCAGGGCGATAGTCTCAGGGGTTCCCCTAGTCTCTACCAGTCCAGTAAGTCTGGCCTTTTTTAGGAATTGAGTTTTGTTCTACGTTTTTATCTCATTCTATCAGGGACCATCTGTTGTGTCCCTGGTCAGAACAGTCAGTAGTGGTAGCTGGGCACCATCTAGTTCTTCTGGTCTCAAGGTAGATGAGGCCGTGGCTTGTGTAGACTGTTAGTGTAGGCTAGTTTCTTCTTTTAAGTCTTTGGTTTCTTTCTTTCTCTTTTGCTCCAGGTGCCTAGAGACCAATAGCTGTTTCTTAGATAGCTGCTCGCAAGCTTTTAAGACCCCAGATGCTACTCACCAAACTAGGATGTAGAACATTATGAGCTATGTTATGGTAATTGATCAGGTTGCCCCCTAAGAGACTAACTGACTCTTGCTCATGGCTTCAGATTCTCAGGGATGGGACTTTGATTTTATTGTACTCACAGTTGAATTTCTACTATTTTATAGCCAGTGCCAATCAACTATGGCCAGGAGAGTATAAATACACTGTGGGAGTTTATTCCTCTAAATAAGATAGTCGGCTAAGAGAGGTCATTGTAAATTAGGCAGAAATCCGAAGAGTATTTACTACAATTAGCACTTTGAATTTGTGTCATTGTTTACTTTATTGGCTGGAGCATAGCAGACTACATTAAATTTAGAGAGGTAATATAAAAATCTTGCAGAAATTTTCCCTGATAAGCTACAGAGTGTGTTTAAGTTGAAACTTAACAAAACTGGTTACCCTTCTGGGATATGGGGAGTATGGACTGAGAGGGGACAGGAGTACTCTGGTACTGGAAGTGTTCTATATCTTGGTCTGGATAGTGATTACACAGGTTTATGCCTATATCAAAATTCATCAAGATGTGTCCACTTTATGCAGGAATATCAGTTTAAAAAAAGCTAGGCAAAGTTGACTTGTTCGATTTATCTGCTTTGCCTTGTTATATGTTATTGTTAGCTGCTGTAGAACTAGCCCCTGACTCATGGCGAACCCATGCACAATGGAACTGCACTATCTTCATGATGGGTTACAGATGGGTCCATAGTGATCCATAGGGTTTTCATTGACTGATTTTCCGAAGTAGATCGCCAGGCCTTTCTTCCTAACCTGTCTTAGTCTGGATGATTCACTGAAACCTCTTCAGCATCATAGCAACATGTAAGCCTCCACTGACAGATGGGTGGTGGTTGCTCATGAGGTACATTGGCCGGGAATCAAACACGGATCTCATGCATATTGTTGTGTGCTGTCGAGTCAATTCTGACTCATAGTGACCTTATAGGACAATCTTTACGGACTGAGGAGCTCTGGTGGCACAATGGTTAAGTGCTCGCCTCAGACCGAAAGGTTGGGGATTGAAACGCAGCAGCCGCTTTCTGGGAGAAAGATGTGACAGTCTGCTTCTGTAAAGACTTACAGCCTTGGAAACCCTCTAGGGCAGTTCTGCTCTGTTCTCTAGGGTCACTGTGAGTTGGAATTCGACTGGACAGCAGTAGGTTTGGTTTTTTTGGTTAATCTCTATGGGAATAGATTGCCAGGTCTTTTCTCCCGCGGAGCTTCTGGTGGGTTCAGACTGCTGACCTTTTGGTTAGCAGCTGAGCGCTTAACCACTTTGCCACCAGGGCTTCTGTGTGGAAGGTGCGAATTCTGCCAGTGAACTACCAGTGCCCATTCCTTGTTATGTAGATGCCCATATATCACTGGAAATCCATTAATTTCCCTTTTATTTCAGATAGATAAGTTTAAATATACATCTGTCTCATAATTTGAGTATTTCAGAAATAAAAATATCATGATGACTTTTTTTAATGCATGATATAAAAAAATTAATGTTTCATTTATTTATTCTCTAACTTAGGAGCTGTGACTGATGAGAATTAAAGGCCATGGATGAAGATGGACTTGAATTACAACCACAAGGGCCAGACTCATTTTTTGATGCGACAGGTATAACTACTTGGATTGTTCCACTTCCCAACACCTAATTTGGGGTTGGTTATCAAGAGGATGAATTGCTAGACTTTCACATTTATATTCACACTTAGGTATCTTGTTACCTGTCAGAGTCTCTGCAAATGTTAAAGTACACACACTCTATAAATGTTAAAAGAGTACATTATAATTCCCCTCCTCAAAAATTTTGGCTCCCTCACAACCAGCTCTCATATTCTGTCAGTAAAAGCAGTGATATCAAAACCTTAGTGTTAGCTTCAGTTGTTCTCATCTTCCCCGGTTATACTAAGTCCTGTTAGTTCTGCCTTTGAAAATGTTCCTTGTTTACATCCGCAACTCTTCATCCTACTTCCTGCCACACAGGCAGGCTTTATCATCTCATTCTTAGTCTGTGATAACCTTTAAACTATTTTCCTTGCCCTTAGTTTCTTTCTTTACCTAGCCCACCAGTCAGCGTGCTCATCATAAAATAACATGAATCATGCCATTTTTCTGTTCTCCATTGCCTAGTAGATAAATTGTAAACCCTAGATCCTCCACATTCTGACCCTGTCCTGCTTTTACAACCCTGTCTCTCACAAGTTCCCAAAAGGAGCCTTCTGCTTCAAGCAGATGGAGTGTTACCTTACTCCCCAAACGGCACAAAGAAAATTATGTTCTTAAAGTTCTGATGATAGGAAAAAACATATTCACAATTTCAAATTACCCATGCCTCCAATTATGTTGCTCTGTAAAGTGATTACACTAGGTTTTATAATGTAAAGTGGTTTTATGTTATACTGTCTAGCTACCCTAGATAAATAAAATGTTAATGATTTTTCCGTTGAACTTTAAATGATCATATTGCAGTATATTAAAGAAATAGCAATTAACCTTATCAATAAATTAAAAATGCAATTTTTTTTTTTTGGTCTCATAACAATGTATGTTAAAAAAAAATTCTGTATGGTAGACTAACTTGAAATGTAAACTTCATTTAATTACATCAATTAAAAAAAAAAAGAAAAGAAACTCCCAAAATATATCCTCAAATAATAAAAGATGAGAGATTTTGGGGTTAAAAAAAAAAAAAATGCTATTTTTAATTTTTAAATTTTCTTTAATCTCTAAATCCAAAGGGTGTGTGTGTGTTTTTCTTAACAACTTGGGGTAGTCTTTTGACTCATGTTTGACAATAGTAAATGCACTGTTGTATTTATTTCTTATCAGAACATAAAGTATAATTAATATGCTTCAAAGAGAGACTTTAAGGTCTTTGGAAAAAAACACATAGTATTTACGAACTTAATCTTGCTACAAGCGAGCATGAGTCATGGACTAAGGTAGATTGAAGGGCTATTGCATTTTAGCCCTGATTATTAACACTTATGGTGTTTGTTTATCTTTGAGCAAGTCACTTAATCTGCCAGTGCCTCCGTTTTCACATGTCATAATAATAATGAAACCTCTCATTACAGTTTTTCAGAATACTTCCCATACATTCCCATTTGATCATCACAACAGTCCTGTGAGGTATGCGTGGCAGATACTGCTGTCCTCATTTTACTGATGAGGAAACTGAAACTCAGAGGTTAAATGACTTGCCCAAGGTCACAAAACTAATAAGTGTCCAAACCCTGCTCTCTGTTTTGGACCTTTTAACCAATGCTTTTGCCACTAAATGCTTTCATATTCATGTCTGCAAAATGGAGATTATATTGGTCTATGATGTGATGTTCGCATATTGCAAATATTGAAAACAAATGAGTAATAAAGCATTTTGTAGTTTTATGGAAATGAAAGTAAACATTGTTTTATTATTATTTCTAGATGTAATTGAAATAGGTATTAACTGACATTAAAGACTTCTTCCAATTTTTAATATTTTTTGGCCCTTGTTGACCATTTTTGTTTGTTTGTTGTTTCTCTGAGGGCCTGGCCAATGACACACAGTCGTTGAGTTAGGCACCTGCTTGGACTCAGCCTGGTCTGACTCACAACCAGAAGCACTAATCTACCAACTAGCTTTTTAGTTAAGACTGCCATAAAATTTTTGTTTGCTTTTCTCTGGACCAGGAGTTAAGATAACTGGATTTATTTTATTTTATATTTTTGGTAAGGGTATATGATTTCTATTTCCATTTGTGGCATTCATTCAGAATCATATTTACTGAGCACTATATGCTGTGCAAGCTGTGTGATCTTGGTTAAGTCATTTAATCTCACTGGGCTTCAAATGGTTCAACCTCTACCTTGATTCCTTAACTGCAGAGTGGACTAGATTAGAGTTTCTTATATTCTGAGGCATTGCCTTGGGGGTTAGGGGCTGGGGGTGCAGGGAGGAGGCTAGAGGGAGGCGGAGTACCCTGGTGAAGTTGCGGGCAGGCCCCTCTCCAGCTAACCTCACCCTCCATTGCACCAGAGCAGCTGCACTTTTATTCATTTTGTCTATCCACAGAGACTCCTCAGCCAATTGTCTTTCCTCCTTAACTGTGGTCTTCTGTCCCTCTTTTCATTTATGCCCTGATCTTTTTAAGTCCTAGACTCAGAGGATAATTTCTAAATTTCCATAGTTACAGATGGAGAATATTGGTGGGATATTGCATCTGAACAGAAGGGGGAAGAATATGAAGGGAGAAAGGAAAAAAAATGGAAGAGAAGTAAAAAATCTTTCCATGGGAGAGATGGAAAGAAGAAGAAAATATGGATTGACAAGGGAGGTGGGACAAGAAGGAAAAGAAATGAAAAGCAGATATAGTGAAGGAAAATGGTATATTTGCCCCCTGAAGTTGCATTACTTATTTAATAATCATCTTCAAGTACTTAGGCATATAGGTTTAAGTTTAGTGTGCCTGGAATTTTTCTTTCATGAATATTTTTCTTGGACTGCCTCAATTGTTTTGTTTTCCTAGTATTTCTTTGTCTGTTAATTGATTTGGGATGAGCACAAAAAGTCCTTGTGTTAAAAATTTCTGTTTCTAATATGATTCAAAAACAGATTTTCTCTTTATTTTTTTAATCTATCTTAACGTTTGAGAAAACTGAGGTGATAGTCTGTTTTCCTGGTAGAAATTGAATATAATTTATACTAGTTGAGATAGTCATGTATGCCTACCTGAAATTTGTCATTTTAATTTTAATTTTTTTTAAGGGGCTGATGCTACACACATGGATGGTGATCAGATCGTTGTGGAAGTACAAGAAACTGTTTTTGTTTCAGATGTTGTGGATTCAGACATAACTGTGCATAATTTTGTTCCTGATGACCCAGACTCAGTTGTAATCCAAGATGTTATTGAGGACGTTGTTATAGAAGATGTTCAATGCCCAGACATCATGGAAGAAGCAGATGTATCTGAAACTGTCATCATTCCTGAGCAAGTGCTGGACTCAGATGTAACTGAAGAAGTTTCTTTAGCACACTGCACAGTCCCAGATGATGTTTTAGCTTCTGACATTACTTCAGCCTCAATGTCTGTGCCAGAACACGTCTTGACAAGTGAATCTATACACGTGCCTGACGTTGGACATGTTGAACATGTGGTTCATGATAATGTAGTAGAAGCAGAAATCGTCACTGATCCTCTGACAACCGACGTAGTTTCAGAAGAAGTATTGGTAGCAGATTGTGCCTCTGAAGCAGTCATAGATGCCAATGGGATCCCTGTGGACCAGCAAGATGATGACAAAAGCAACTGTGAGGACTACCTTATGATCTCCTGTAAGTTTTGGGTAAAGTGATTGTTAAAAGTGTTTTTGAAGGCTGACTTTACTTAGTTACATCAGGGGTGAAATTTTATTGACTTAAAATTTTATATAATTTAAGTATATCTCATAAACCTACTTGCATTGTTGTTTCAGTTTGGCCCATAAGATAACTCAAAATTAAGAAAAGTGAAATGGTGCAGAGTCAAGAGTTGTTTCTGTGTAAGGATGGAATAGAAAGATTCCTTTAGTCTAGAAAGAGAATGGCTGACAGGAATAGGACTGAACTCTGTGCAGTCATGAAGGTTGTGGTTAGGCTGTTACTAGCCTTTCTTAGAGTTAGGAACCCTCTTGGATCTTAAAAGAGATTCAACTTGGAAAAAAGAAAAGTATGACCGCACTACTTAAATACTTGTATATGGATGCACAGTACTACTTACATCATACTTATGTACTTACAATACTTACAAAATATGCAAAATACTACTTCTCTAACAGCATGGAAAAGGACTCTGGCATAGTATTGAAACATAAATGATTTCAAAACATGATTTCAAGTATGACAGATTCATATTAGGTTATTGGGAGAAATAAAATGTTTTGGAACATATTTCTAAATGTTTAACTTAACATCTGGGAGGACAGCTGTGCCTTACAACTTATTTCTTGGTACTACTTTGAGAGAGAAAATTCTAAGTTGGATAGACCACAGCGCTAACCCAGTATGGAAATTCTTACGCCTTTAGGAACTATACTTCAAATAAATGAATAAAGACTCAGAGATGATTTGCTTATATAAATTCACAAGACTGTTTGCTTTGTGTGAATACCTGTTTTACTACGAGGATTTAATGTAACCTGTATAGGAGTCCAGCATTTTAGGAAATATCTTTTAAAAGTTCCTGGGATTTTGGAAGTTAGAAAAATCTTTGCATAAAGAGGAAGAAAATGCCTTCATTCAGCGCATACTTGTTGAGCCCCTACTATGTGTCAGACGTTGTAGGTAGTGCAGATATAGATATGCGCTAAATAAATACATACATAAAACCATTGTCCCTGAAGTGTTTACAGGCTACCGTGGGAGAGGAAGATGGGCTGCAGTGTGATACAGAGGTGTGAATAAACTGTGGAGACGGGATGGAGTGGTTGACCTTTGAACTCAAGAATGAGTTCTGGTTTTACAGGATGAAGAAGGGCGTTGGTTTGAGGGAAACATTCCAAGCAAACCGTACAGTATGTAAAACAGGGCCTAGACTTTGCTGGGAATGATGGGGACTTCAGGATGCACTTGTATATCTTTTTTTCACTTTTTGTTTAATTCCTTAGAATAAGTTTCTAGAAATAGCTGGATCAAAGGGATACACATTTACAATTGCCTTGGTATTTTTCCTGATATAACTCCCCTCACCAAGTGAAGAATGTCCATTTCTCTACACTGTAACCAAAAAGAGCATTATTTTACTTTTTAATTCTTGCCAGTCTGATAGGGGGAAATATGGGGTCCTGTTTTAATTTAGAGTTTATTTTAGAACGATAGTCCTGTTAGCAACATGGAATAAGAATAGGTGAGAGACAGGTTAGCAGCCTAGAGGTAGTTGAAATGGTTCATCTATGAGATAAAAAAGATACTAGGTACGTTAGTAGTAATGGGGACAAAGAGAGGAAGCTGGATTCAAGAGAGATTAGGAAGTAAAGTGGACAAGATTTGGTATAGAATAGGGATGGCGATATGAGGGAGGCAGATAACTCAAGGATGATCTTAAGGTTTCTACCCTGGGAGATTGGGTGGCTGGTCATGCCATTAACTAAGAAGAGGAGAGAAGTAGATTTGGTGGGAAAGAAAGTGATTTAGGACTTGTTAAAAGTTTAAGTTGCTTGCTGGGGATGATCTTGTGGATGTTTTTTCTAGGCAGTTGAAAATATGAATTTGGTGCTTTTGAGAAAGTCTCTGGCTAGAGGAAGAAATTTGGGACAACAGAATACTATCTATATTAGATAGTATCCTAAATGGAAGTGGATGGTGGTCCCCAGAGAGTGCTTATAGAATAAGAGTGTCAAGTGTGGATCCCTTGGGTATTTAAGAAGTAGGTACAGAGGAAAAGCCATGAAAATCAGAAGCTTTTGGGGAAGAGAAAGAGGAGAAAAACCTTTACAGAGTGTTGTTAACACTGTCAAGGATAAAGCGAATTTCTAGAAGTGTCAGTCACTGGGAAGAGAGTAGGCTTTTTCACTGGGCAATTAGATCATTGGTGTTTTAATTAGAAGAGTTTCAGTAAAGCACTGATGAGTAGAGCAGAGATGAAGAGATGAGCTGTAATGGATTGAGAAGTTGATGGAAGTGGAGTAGGTGAAGTGGTTTGTGTAAATTACCCTTTTTGTCATTTGTCAGCGAAGGGATGGAAGATACAAGAGTATAGCATTTGATGGTTGACTAGATGGTCAAAGTGTGTTGAGCATAGCAGGGTTAGCAGGGTTAGACAAGGGGAAGGGACTGGGGTCCGGGGCAGACATGGAGGACTGTTAGGTGAGTCCCAGAGAGGAAGAGCGTATCTCCTTCTCTGAGACAGGAAAGCAGCTAAGGATGAGGCCCCTATTGGTAAAATTGGAGAGCCAGGGAAGGGGAGGTGAGAGGAGTTTTTGAATGTTGGGAGCTATTTAGTTGAAAATGCCATTTTTATTTTGCAACATAAATATTAATTATATTTGAATTTGCCCCAAATTGAGCACCCCACATTGCCTTGCACATGGTAGAGGCATGTTCTCTGCTTCCCCAGAGAAATTAGTTGTTCTTATACAGCAGTTGAGGCATTGGTGGTTCAGTGGTAGAATTCTCACTTTCCATGTGGGAGGCCCGGGTTCTATTTTTGGCCAGTGCACCTCATGTGCAGCCACCACCCATCTGTCTGTGGAGGCTTGCGTGTTGCTGTGATGCTGAACAGGTTTCAGCGGAGCTTCCAGACTGGACAGACTAGGAAGAAAGACCTGGTGATCTACTTCTAAAAATCATGAAAATGCTATTTTTAAATACCACTGCTAGATGTTTTGTTGTAAGACCAGGTGACCCAGGGGCAAAGCTGGAGAAAGTAGAGAGTTAGATTCATCATGATTTATGAGGGGAAGAGAGGGTCTGGTAGAATACTTCAGAGGAGAAAGTGCTCCCGGTTCTCCTTGACCCCTCTCTATATTCTCTACCCCTTCTGTTTTCCTTAATTTGTTTGCTAAGGAGTAAAATGCATGACGTTGGCTTGGCATTTAGCTGCACACTGTCTCTTGCCTTTATTACTCTTTTAGGAAGTTCAACCCTCCAAGGGAGTCATTAAAAAAAACAGAGAAGTTGCTTTAGTAACAGTTGATGTAGTACAAGATCGTTGTATTACACAATCCACACTTGTAAAGTTTTTATTAAAAATTTTACTTACAGTCATTTTTCTTTTAGGCCCTGAGTTTCTGCTAATATGTAAATTTTAATGTTTCTAAAAAAGTAAATATAGATGGACATAAACTGCTATCATAATTATTTTTAACTATGATGATAATTTATTCATCTTCTTTTAAAATAAAATATCATATCCAAGCTAAAAGAATATAAAGATACATCTAAAACACACACACTTGTGCACATGTTATCTTATTCTCCTACTTTACTATAATGAAATGATTGAATTGTTTTTAAATTTGGTTTAAGGATGGTGACTTTTGGTAATATCTTTTGTCTTTATTATGCTGTGACTTCTGCACTCTTTTTTTCTCTCCTCCACACCATTATCCCTTTTTCCTTTCAAAGTAATGTTCATATTAAAAAATTTACTTTTGGCTTTGAAATCAAACTAATTGAATGCCTTGGGATAAATGAGCATTTCTCTTGTTTCTGCCTCCCAGTAAAGGTACTACTTTTATGCTGTCTTGTAACTTAAAACCTATATTGATTTCAAGAAGTTTAAGGTTGACAGAGATTTTGTGGTAAGTGTATAGAGGAACTATGGCCTGATTTTATCCATGATGGAGAATGCTGAGATGCTATTATTAGCAGTCAACTCTAGTGCTTTTCAGAAAATGATGAGAAATGCTAGTGTCTCTTAATGCCTGTGATATTTATTCAACACTTCATAGGTCAAAGAGGAACACGAACAGATGTCTAAATATTCTCTTTTCTTTAAAAATGTCATAAGTCATTGGATCTAAGAGCCTAATAAATGGCTTTTATAAAGTGTTTAGTGTCCATCTTGGTGGAGCTCTTTCCTCTGAAGGTCTCATTTTAAACGATGATGAAGAACAGTCCTTAAATTCTTTATACAGTGAAACCTGTGAGAGCCGAAACTCGACGGGACTGCCTTGTTTTTCTGCATCTCGCAAGTTTTCCACCTTTGACAGGGTGCAGTCTTATCACTTTTCTGTTGCTCTCTATTAATCCTACCTCATAAACACCCAGTCAGTTTTCCTTCTCTTGCAGGTTTCTGCCTTATGCTGGTTCTGGCTGTCGCAGATTTTATTATATAGTGTCATAGTAGTCTATCTAGACACAAATGCTCTTTGTTGCAGTAGTGTAGCTGCTTTGAGGTCAGGATGACCTCTTTATCTAGTCTTTGCCGTCTAGATGTTATGATTGCTCTCCTAAATTGATTATTCCTGGAGAACAGGATCTGCTGCATCTTATCCACTTATATATCTTCCCCATCGGGAGTCCCTGGGTGGCACAAATGGTTAAGCGCTTGACTGCTAGCCGAAAGGTGGATGGTTCGAACCCACCCAGAGGCACCTTGGAAGACAGGCCTGGCGATCTGCTTCCAAAAGATCACAGCCTTGAAAACCCTATGGAGCAGTTCTACTCTGCACACATGGGGTCACCATGGGTTGGAGTCAATTCACTGGCAACTAACAACAACAACATCTTCATCAAACCGTGTGGATACTAGGTGTGAAATAAATATTTGTTGAATAAATGGATATATGAATGTGATAGCTGAAATTCTGTGGACATCATGCCTCATCCAAGATATTAATGGTGCGTTTCTTCCTTGCCAGTTGCTATCAGCTTACTTTGTTCCAGTCAGGCTAGATATGATGGTACTGCTTGATGGCACTTAGGATTTTTCTGGCTCTCGGAGAGATGGAATGCTTGAGTCACCCACTGTTGGTTCTTAGCTCTTCTTAATCTGAGACAGCTGCCAGACTTTCCGTAATCTCTTGCAACAGTCTTCAGCCTCCTGGAGTTTCCATTTGCAACTAGATAGTCAAGATGCCATTTTGTGAAACATCAGTTTGTGCTTTAGGGAAAGTTGGAGAAGATCTGGTGATGATGAGTCAGGCACTGACTTACAACAGCCGCAGGAAAGAAAATATTCTTTCCCTTAGATGTTAACATGATCAGTGGGATGTCACTTTTTAGATATTGTTGATATATCCATGTCTTTTAATTAGTACAGTTAGGTAGAAGATGAGCAGGAGTTAGGTGTTTCATTCTAATTCTAGATTCAACTTAAGTGTTGAAATAAACTTTTTTTTTTGGGTAACAGTTTTATTGAGATATAATTCACATGCCATACAGTCCACCCATTTAAAGTGTGCAGTTCAGTGGTTGTACAACCATTACCACAATCAATTTTCAAACATTTTCATCACCCCAAAAAGAAACCCTGTACCCTTTAGCTGTCACTCCCTCCAATCCTCACCCCCTCACCATCCCTAGGCAACCACTAATCTACATATCTCTATAGATGTGCCTATTCTGGACATTTCACATAAATGGAATCTAATAATATATGATCTTTTGTGACTGGCTTCTTTCCCCTAGCATAATGTTTTCAAGGTTACTCCATATTTTAGCATGTATCAGTACTTGATTCCTTTTCATTACTGAATCATATTCCATTGTATACATGTACCACATTTTGTTTATCCGCTCATCAGTTGATAGACATTTGGGTTTCTCTACTTTTTGGCTATTATGACTAATGCTCCTATGAACATTTGTATACAGGTTTTTATATGGACATTTGTTTTAATTTCTCTTAGGTATATAGTTAGAGGAGTGAGTGGGATTGCTGAACCATATAGTAACTATATGGTTAACCTTTTGAGGAACTACTAGACTGTTTTCCAAAGCAGCTGTACCATTTTACATTCTAACAAGCAATGTATGAGAGTTCCAGTTTCTCCACATCCTTGCCAGCACTTGTTATCTGTCTTTTTTATTCTAGCCACCCTAGTGGGTGTGAAGTGGTATCTCATTGTGATTTTGATTTGCATTTCCGTGATTATGATGTTGAACTTCTTTTTATGTACTTATCGGCCATTTGTGTATCCTTGGAGAAATGTCTATTCATATTCTTTGCCCATTTTTTAAATTGGGTTATTCATTTTTTTATTATTAAATTGAAAGAGTTCTTTATTCTAGACACTAGTCCTTTATAAGATACATGATTTGCAAATATTTTGTCCCATTCTGTGGGTTGTCTTTTCACTTTCTTTATTGTGTCCTATGCATAAAAATTTTAAATTTTGTTGGTCTAGTTTATCTATATTTTCTTTTATTGCTTGTGTTTTTGGTGTCATATTTAAGAACTAGTGCCTAATTTAAGGTCACAAAAATTTACACTTGTTTTCTTCTAGGAGTTTTATAGTTTTAGCTCTTAAACATTTAGGTCTTTGATCCATTTTGAAAGTGAAAGTGTATGACCATTTTTAATGTGTTGATTATAAAATTGGAAGTCTTACTTTGTGTAGACTGTAGTTTAATAAAACTTTTGATGACAGTGAGGGTGGAGTAATAATATAGCTGTATTCTCTCCATTTATTTCGTTTTATATTCTAAGACCAAAGACTATTTTGCTAAGTTAAAATTGTATTCAAAATACAAAATGGCTTGTATGAAAGCTGAATGTAAATAAATCATTAGATTAGTTAGTTTTTTTAGCTGATGCTTATTAAACTGTTTTTGTCTGGTAGCATATATATAATTTAATTCCATTTGAATTAATGTATCAAGGAACAGCTCAGGTGTAATGTGTGTAAAATGCTTTTAAACTCATCAGACCCATCTTCTGTCGACCAAATCCTTTGAGTCAGTTGGCAGTTCTGTCAGAAAATGTAATTAAGTTTGCTTAGTGAGGTTTGTTGTTAATAATACTCCTCTTGAAAAAAAAGTTTAGGATTGTATTTGTGGTTTGATTTTTACCTAATTAAATCAGTATGAACATTTTATTTATTTTTTAGTTTATTAAAATTTATGCTTTTTTGTTCCAAGAAAGATTATTTAGTTGAAGATTTGTAACATGTTGATGACAACAAAAATAGGTAATAGTAAGCCTTTAATAAATGGTATCTGTGAACTTAATATATATTATTTTTCTTACAACAACTTCATAATGTTATCACCAAATTCAGGTTGGGTAACTAGGGTTCACTTTCAGTAACTTGCCCAAGGTTACCCATCTAGCTAGCATTAACCAATTGCCATCGAGTCGATTCTGACTCATAGTGACCCTATAGGACAGAGTAGAACTGCCCCCCAGGGTTTCCAAGGAGCAGCTGGTGGATTCAAACTGCCGACCTTTTGATTAGCAGATGAGCTCTTAACCACTATGCCACCAGGGCTCCAGCTAACATTAGGGTGAAGATTTAAAATCAAGTGCGTTTTATTCTAAAGTCTACTCTCATATTACCTCTGTTTATACACACACACACACACTTTATACACACACACACACTTTATACACACACACACACACACCCCTATGTATATACATACTATGTATATGCATGTGTGTATGTATAACTTGAAGGCACACAACAATAACAATATATAAAGTTAATACTACAAAGCAGTAGAGTTTGGGATAAATAGTGTTTATTGGCAGATGGGGGAGACAAATAGAATTCTGATGACTACTAAAATTTGTATTATTGAATACCCAGTTTCAACAATGTTAGGAAGTGATTGGGGGAGGGGACTTAAAACATTTTCTTAGTTCACTCATTGTCTTAGTTTACCATAGACAGCCTCAGAATCCCATTCTATCTGTTTTTCTATCTAATAAGTGTGTTTTTTTTTCAAATTTGTGTTTACATGATATAAAAGAATCGTGTAAACTTACTGTTTTTCTTCTTGCTCATGTTTGCTTTTATTGTGCCCTCATTCATTCAAAATGATCAGCCATGATAAGCTGTCAACCTTGCCAGGTGTTATAGATCAACAATGAAAAATCTCTGACTTAGAGTTCACAGTCTTGGAGGGAAGATAAACAGACATTATAGTTGAGTGTGAAAAGGTGTATAAATGGATATGCAAGTGTCTTGTAAGCACAAAGTGAAGAAATGGTGGAAGAATTTTGGTACACTTCAATGAGGTAAATGTTATAAAAGCATTATAAACCAGTGTACTGTGGAAGCTCAGTTGAAGACATGATTAAATTTATTTAATCTCTCCTCCTATCTATTTCCTTCCCTTCTGTATTTAAGCAAATTCCATATATCATTTTCGTTCATAAGCATTTCAGTATACATTTCTAAAAGATAAGGGTTTTTAAAAAATAAAAGTATAGTACTATTATCACATCTTTAAAAAAATAATTTGGAATGAGCTCCGTTTGAAGGATGAATTAAATGATCAGTAAGTAGGTGACTGAGGAGAGAGGCATGGCATTTTTGGCAGAGAAAAGGGCGTATTTAAAGGCAGGGAGATGTGACAGATCATTGCGTGTTCAGAGACCTGTTCTTTGGAATGGTTGGGGTGCACACACAATGTCTTTGGTGAGGGAGATGGAGGAAATGGTGAGAAATAAGATTGGCAAAATAGGCAGGGCCCTAAACATAAAGGCTGTTGAGCGCACTAAGAAGCCTACCTTACCTTTTTAATGTGGGGGACTGTTAAAGTAGATTAATAATAACATGCTAGATTTACAGTTTAGAAAGATAATCTTTTTTTTTTTTAATTGTGGTAAAAATACACATAGTGAAACATTTGCCAGTTCAACAATTTTTACATGTATAATTCAGTGATGTTGATTACATTCTTTTTATTGTCCAACCATTACCACTGTCTGTTTCCGAATCATTCCACCACCATTAACATAAACTCAGTGCCCCCTAAGCAATAACTCCCCCCTTTTCCCTCTCTACTACCCTGGGTAACCAGTAATAAGCTTTGGTTTCTATATATTTGTTTATTTTGTATAAGTGAGATCATACAGTGTTTGTCCTTTTGTGATTGACTTACTTCACTCAGCATAATGTTTTCAAGGTTCGTCCATGTTGTGGCATGTCTCAAGACTTCATTTCTCTGTATGGCTGAGTAATATTCCATTGTATGTATGTACCACCTTTTGTTTATCCATTCATCTGTTGATGGGCATTTAGGTTGTTTCCACCTTTTGGTTATTGTGAATAGTACTTCAGTGAACATTGGTGTACAGGTTTCTGTTTGCGTTCCCACTTTCAATTCTTTTGGGTATAAAACTGATACTGGGATTGCTGGGTTCTGTGCAGCTTTTTGAAGAACTGCCAAACTATTTCCACAGTGACTGTACCATTTTTCATTCTCTCCAGCAGTAGACGAGGGTTCCAGTTTCTCCACATCTTCGCCAACACTTATTATTTTTCTTTTTCTTTTTATCATTGCTATTGTAGTGGGGGTGAGGTGGTATCTCATTGTGGTTTTGATTTGCATCTCCCTAATGACTAATGAGAAAGATAATGTTGAGGATGGCCAAGTTAAGAATCTAATTAGAAACAAAAAGTACACTTTGGGAGGTTATTGTAGTAGTCCAGGTGAGAGAGCTGTTTGAAATAAAGTGTTTGGCAGTAGAGTTTGGCATAAACTGATTCATGGCATACTTAGGAAGTACAATTTGGATTAAATTTAGAGTTGAGGGAGGTGGTTTGAAGCTCATGCTCAATTTCTGGCTTGTGCAGCTGGGCAGGTGGCAAAACCATTACCAGAGGAGGAGCAAATTTGGGCATGTCAGAGATGCTCTTTCTACAAGGTTGCTGCATTGTACAGTTGTCTACTGTACAGCTGAAGTGTAAATGGTGCCCCCGCAAATGTGGATGGCCATCTGGGTGTTTAGACCAGTTGGTCTGGTATTAGTTCCTAATTAATCATGACTTGAGTCATAGTAGATATGCAATAAAAAGTGGTTTAGGAAATGATGAATAAATGAAGTCCAGACCTTATGCTTAATGCATAAATTCTGAGGATCAATACAATCTAATGGTTTATTTATTGATTCTAGGGGCTTTTAGCACAGAAGAGATGGTAAAACATTAGTTGATTCCTGTGTTATATGGGCTAATTATTGGATGTGTATGTGCTGTATTTTTACTCAAATAATGCACACCTTCAACATTTGTTTGCCAACCATTCCCTCCCCCCTGTGAGGTATTTTCATAAGCACTGCTATGCCAATATTTTTTTTTACATGTTGCTTAAAAAAAAAATGAGCATAGCGTGCTTACGAAAATATCTCGCGGAGGGAGGGAGTGTTTGGCAAACAAACGTAGAAGGTGTGCATTATTTGTGTAAAACTCTACGGTATAATGTCTTACCATTATTTTTATGTTTTTTAAACCATTTGGTAAAATACAGAATAAAATTTTGGAATTAAAAAAATACAAAGCCATATGGAAATATTTCTGAAATGTGAGAAAAGTCTTATTTACTAGACTAAGGATATTTTAGAGAAGGTGTGTTGAACATCTTTTAGAGTTTGTTCTGATAAAATTAAAAAAGAAATTTCTGTTACTCAGTCTAAAAGTATTGTGTCTTTACTGTAGGCGCTGTGAAATTTATTTAAAAATCAGCACTAAAATTAGTGAGTTAAGGATTTTCATTATAAAATTCCATCAGGGTGTTGGTTAGGTTTATACCAAGAATAAAGCACTCAAATAAAGCAAAGATGTTTTAGGTACCACCACCAAAAAAAAAAAAAAAAAAAGGAAGAAGAGCTCGGATAAAAGGTCTACATCTTGAAAGCATTATAAGCAATCCAAGCTTCAGATTGTCATTGTGACTAATATTTACTGTTTGCTTGAGACAAAATTGTCAGCTTGCCCATTGAACAGATACGTGATTACTCTGTGAGATAATGGGGAGGAGGTGGGAGAGAGGGGAGGGGGATGAGAGAGGGAGAGAACGTGCCTTTCCTTTTAGGATCTTAAGGAAGCAAGTGTGGTATATGGAAGCAATGCCTGCATCTTGGGAGTTAGACAGCTTTCTGTTTGGATGCCGGCCTTGCTGTTTACTAGCTGTATGGCAAGTTAACTATCGTCTCTTCAGCCTTAGTTTCCTTATTTGTAAAATGGCAATAACACTACTTGACCTCCAGAGTGGTTGTGAGAATTAGAGATCATGGGCATGAGGCATCCAGTACAGGGCCTGCCACAAAACCAGTCAGTGGCTAGGAGCCATTGTTATCCACACAGTCTTTTTCAGTCAGTGGCATCCTTTGGGTTATCAAGACTAAATCTGGATTCATTTCACTTATGATCTCTATGTTGTCCCACCAGGGAATTCTTCTTGGGTAAGGCAGGTAAAGGATGGAACTGTAATAGTTATCCCTCCCCGCCCTCTTTCCCCTGAATTTATAATATTAAGAAAACAGTTCTTGGTTAACTAGGTTTAGTTAACTACGTAGTTAACTATTCAGTTAACCAATTCAATGCAATTGGGGGAATTTTTTCATAGTTCACATCACTGTAACTTAGGAGAGGCACTTGAACGTCTCTGATGCTTTAATTCCCACTCTACAGAATGAGGCTCATTAAACCTTTGAACCTCTCCAGGAAAGTTTCAAGAATTAAGTGAGATCAGATTGTAACCATTTCTTTGAAGTCTTTATATAATAAAAATAAAGTGAAATTTTAACCCCCGACAGAGGGTTCCTGCAGAGGAGGATAAAAGATGGAGAGTTGTTTTAGTTATCTAGTGCTACTATAACAGAAATACCACAGGTGGCTGGCTTTAACAAACAGAAATTTATTTTTTCACTGTTTAAGAGGCTGGATGTCTGAATTAAGGATGTTGGCTCTAGGGGAAGGCTTTCTCTCTCCGTCGGCTCGGAGGAAGGCCCCTGTCTCTTTCAGCTTCTGCTCCTGGATGATCTTCATGTGGCTTGGCATTTCTCGTCCCCCATCTCTTCTTTTCTCGCTTGCTTGTTTAATCTCTTATATCTCAAAAGAGATTGACTCATGATATACCCTAATTAACATAATAAACATAACCTAATCGTGCCTCATTAACATAACAAACAACCCATTCACAAATGGGATTATTACCACAGGCATAGAGATTAGGATTTACAAGACATATTTTTGGGGGATATAATTGAGTCTATATCATTCCACCCTTTGGCCCCCCAAAATTCATGTTTTTGCCACTTGTAAAACACATTCACCCCATCACATCATCTCAAATGTCTTGAATCGTCTCTAAGTCCAGAGTCTTATCTTTTGAATCATCTAAATCAAATATGTGTGAGACTTTAGGCATATTCCATCCTGGGGCAAAATTCCTCTTCATCTGTGAACCTGTGAAATCTAGACTACAAATTATGTTTCCAAAGTACAATGGTGGAACAGGCACAAGATAGACATTTCCATTACAGATGGGAGAAATTGGAGGGAAAAAAGGTTAACAGGCACCAAACAAGTCGAAAACCCAGCAGAACAAATTACATTAGTTCTCAAGGCTTGACAGTTAATCCTCTGTTCTCTAAGACCATTTGGGCAATGGCCCGTCCCCCAGACTTTGGGTGTTGGCCACACCCCCTGGATTCTGGGTGGAAGCCCTGTGGCCCTGGGCTTTATTCTGCCTTCCAGGCCCACTGGAATGACAACTCCGCCCCCATGGCTTTGGGCAGCCCCATTTTCCTAGTCCATCTCAGTGGTAACCCCACCCCTTTGGCCATAGCAGGCCCCGTTCTGCCCCTTGGGCATGGCAGCCCCGCCCCCTCAGCTTTGGGCAGTGGCCCCATCCCCCTGGCAGACCTTAACTGCAGCCTCACAATCCATAACAGGAGTCTAAAAGTGAAATTATAGATGGACTTATGTACTAGAATATTTGCCTTCTGGGCAGAAAGCTTCCTGCAAATTATTTAGTCTTTTAGATGCTCTGGTTTCACATCTATAAAGTAGAGATAAAACATCTAAGTCATGGGATTGTTGCCATCGATTTCATGACAAAATGTAGGGAAACCACTTACCACAGAGCCTGGCATGTAACAGTTAGAGTATCCTTTTAGGAAGAAATACTCGTCCATTGTATCTTCATTATTAAATAACCACCTGAAGCATTGCCACCCGCCCACTTAGGAACCCTTGGGATGTTGAATAATATCAAGTTTTTAGTTTTTCTTTCGACTGGATTTTGGTTTAGAGGTAAGGAAAAACAAAACATTGAGGTGATTGATTAGTAAGACTGTTGGACTTGTCAGAGTAAGTTAGAACAAGCTCCTGATTCAAAGAGCCGTTTTCTCTCTTAGACGGCAGTACTGAGGCACGGTCTTGTAAAAAGGCTTGGTTTCCCTCCTTGACATCAGTCCCAAGAGTCACAACTAGAATCTTGTTAAACCTTTAGAAGAGATTTGTGTATTCAACCTGTCTCTTGAAGTGACTTATTTAGGAAGTAAAATAATCTTTATTCTTCTTTCAAATTAGTCTGTTTCAAGATTTATCAGGTAACTCCCAGTTCTGGGAGGCTGGGATTTAGTGATTGAATCCATGTCTGTCTTGTTGGTACTAGTCATAGATTTATAGACTTAAAGCTTAATGAGATTTTGTATTTTAGTCTGATTCTGTCCTCATAGCACAGGTTATACCCCTTAATTCTTTGTGCCTCCTTGATAATTGTAGTTGTTCTTGGGACTGGCACAAGATCTTTTAAATCTTTATTGAAATCTGGCAGTCAGAGTTGCCGTGTTAAGATTTTACTTGAATTTATTTTAATGATCCTGCCTAATGATTCCTAGCACTTACTTAAACCTATTTTAGCTGTGAGAAACACATTGAGCTGATATTCTAAAGAAATAATGTGAAATGTTTTTGAGATGTCTTTTCTGGGTTGTAATTAAGAGATCATTTCTCGTCTTTCTGGTTTTTATGTATCGTGTTTTTACATTTTCAATGGCTTGGTATGTCCATATTATTCGCTGTTAGTGTCATTAGCAGACAGTACTAGCACATCATTTTCAAATGTAAAACCAAATGGGCCATTGAAAACATAAGTTAACACAAAAACTTGTACATGCATGTTCATAGTAGCATTATTAATAGTTTTCAAAAATTGGAAACAATGCAGATGTCCATCAGCGTGATGAATGGATAACCAAAATGTGGTATATCTGTACAATGGTATATGATTCAGCCATTAAACAGTAATGAAGTACTGTTAAAGACTACAAAATGGTAAACCTTGAAAACATCATGCTAAATGAAAGAAGACAGACCAAAAGACCATATGTTGTATGATTCCATGAATATGAAATGTCCAGAATAGGCAAATCCATAGAGACAGAAAGTAGATTAGTGCTTGCCAGGGGATTAGGGGATTGACTGCTAATTGGTATGGGGTTTCTTTTTGAAGAATTAGATAGTGGTGATGGTTGCACAGCATAGTGAATATTCTAAAAACCATTTAATTGTATACTTTAAAATGGTGAATTTTATGTTATGTGAATTATATCTCACTAATAATAATAAACCCAAATGGGTCAAGCAACAATCCCCTAGAGCCCTCATTATTAACTTCCTATTTAGAAGTCCCTGAGTTAGTTTCTCCTCTTTAAGGAATTACTTGATTTTTTTTTTTTTTTTTTGATAAAATGTCCCCCAGTACCATGGGGGACATTTTAAAAAGGTGAGGTGATAAGTGTGGAATTGTGTTGAAAGCTTTATTTTTGATTTAAAATTTTTTGTTAAAGATTTACATGCACATGGTTAAAATAGTAACCCTTTGCTTTATCCCATTTTCCCCAGTCTCATAGGCAACCACTTCTCTATTAGCTATTTCTAATAGTACTTATTTCCATAATTCTAAATAATGTATTTTCTAGATTTTTGGGTTTTTTTCCTATTTTTTTATTGTGCTTTAAGTGAAAGTTTACAGTTCAAGTCAGTTTCTCATACAAAAATTTATATACACATTGCTATGTGACCCTAGCTGCTCTTCCTATAATGTGACAGCACACTCCTCCTTTCCACCTGGATTTCCCGTGTCCATTCAACCAGCTCCTGTCCCTTTTTTCCTTCTCATCGTGCCTCCGGACAGGTGCTGCCCATTTCGTCTCGAGTATCTACTTGAGTTAAGAAGCAGTCTCTTCACGAGTATCGCTTTATGTCCCATACTCTAGTCTTACCTTTGTCTGAGGAGTTGGCTTCAGGAATGGTTTCAGTTCTGGGCTAACAGAGTATTCGGGGGCCATGTCTTCTGGGGTCCCTGCAGTCTCAGAACATTAAGTCTGGTCTTTTTACTAGAATTTGAGTTCTGCACCCCACTTTTCTCCTGCTCCACCAGGGACTCTCTGTTGTCTTCCCTCTCAGGGCGGTCATTGGTGGTAGCTGAGCACCGTCTGGTTTTTCTGGTCTCGGGCTGATAGAGTCTCTGGTTTATGTGGCCCTTTCTGTGTCTTGGGCTAATGTTTTCCTTGTGTCTTTTGTGTTCTTCATTCTCCTTTGTTCCAGGACCAGCTAATGTATCTTAGATGGCCACTCACTAGCTTTTAAGACCCCAGACACCACTCACCAAAATGGGATGCAGAACATTTTCTTAATAAGCTTTGTTATGCCAGTTGACCTAGATGTCCCCTGAAAGCATGGTCACCAGACCCCTGCCTCTGCTACTCTGTCTCTCGAACTGTTTGGTTGCAGTCAGGAAACTTCTTAGCTTTTGGTTTAGTCCAGTTGTGCTGACTTCCCCTGTATTGTGTGTTGTCCTTCCCTTCACCTAAGATAATTCTTGTCTACTATCTAGTTAGTGAATACCCCTCTCCCTCCCTCCCCACCCTCATAACCATCAAAGAGTGGTTTCTTCTGTGTTTAAACCATTTCTATAATAGTGGTCTCATAAAATATTTGTCCTTTTGCGACTGACTAATTTCACTCAGCATAATGCCTTCCAGATTCATCCGTGTTATGAGATGTTTCGAAAATTTATTGTTCTTCATCGTTGCGTATTATTCATTGTGTGAATATACCATAATTTGTTTATCTGTTCGTCCGTTGATGGGCACCTAGGTTGTTTCCATCTTTCTGCTATTGTGAACAGTGCTGCAATGAACATGAGTGTGCATATATCTGTTCCTGTGACGGCTCTTATTTCTCTAGGGTATATTCCAGGGAGTGGGATTGCTGGATTGTATGGTACTTCTATTTCTGGCTTTTTAAGGAAGCACCAAATCGATTTCCAAAGTGGTTGTAACATTTTACATTCCCACCAGCAGTGTGTAAGTGTTCCAGTCTCTCCACAACCTTGCCAACAATTATTATTTTGTATGTTTTGGATTAATGCTAACCTTGTTGGGGTGAGACGGTATCTTATTGTAGTTTTGATTTGCATTTCTCTAATGGCTAATGATCGTGCGCCTTTCTTCATGTATTTGTTAGCCGCCTGAATGTCTTCGTTGGTGAAGTGCCTGTTCATATCCTTTGCCCATTTATTAATTGGGTTATTTGTCTTTTTATTGTTGAGGTTTTGCAGTATCTTGTAGATTTTAGAGATTAGACCCCGATTGGATATGTCATAGCCAAAAATTTTTTCCCAGTCTGTAGGTTGTCTTTTTACTCTTTTGGTGAAGTCTTTTGATGAGCATAAGTGTTTGATTTTTTAGGAGCTCCCATTTATCTAGTCTCTCTTCTGGTGCTTGTTCATTGTTACTTATGGTTCTTATTGTGTTTATGCCATGTATTAGGGCTCCTAGCGTTGTCC
>NW_004444036.1:8669322-8695533 GCF_000243295.1 Trichechus manatus latirostris
TGAGGAATTTCCCTTCTATTCCTATTTTATTGAACGTTTTTATCATGAATGGGTGTTGGACTTTGCCTTTTCTGCATCCATTAATAAGATCAGGTGGTTCTTGTCTTTTGTTTTACTTATGTGATAGATTACATTGATTGTTTTTCTAATGTTGAACCATCCCTACATACCTGGTATGAATCCCACTTGATCATGCTGAATTATTTTTTTTTTGATATGTTGTTGAATTCTATTGACTAGAATTTTGTTGAGAATTTTTGCGTCTATGTTCAAGTTGGATATTGGTCTGTGATTTTCTGTTTTGTGGTGTCTTTACCTGGTTTTTGTATCAGGGTTATGCTGGCTTCATAGAATGAGTTTGGGAGTATTCCATCCTTCTCTGTGCTCTGAAATACCTTTAGTAGTAGTGGTGTTAACTCTTCTCTGAAAGTTTGGTAGAATTCTCCAGTGAAGCCATCCGGGCCAGGGTTTTTTTTGTTGGGAATTTTTTAATTACCTTTTCAATCTCTTCTTTTGTTGTAGGTTTATTTAGTTGTTCTACCTCTGTTTGGGTTAATTTAGGTAGGTAGTGTGTTTCTAGAAATCTCTCCATTTCCTCTAGGTTTTCAAATTTGTTAGAGTATAGTTTTTCATAGTGTTCTGTTACGATTCTTTAAATTTCAGTTGGGTCTGTGTGATATCACCCATCTCATTTCTTATTCGGGTTATTTGCTTCCTCTCCTGTTTTTCTTTTGTCAGTTTGGCCAGTGGTTTATCAATTTTGTTGATCTTTTCAAAGAACCAGCTTTTGGTCTTGTTAACTCTTTCAGTTTTTCTATTCTGGTTTTTGGTTTATAGACTCAATGGAAATGCAAAAACAACATGATCTCTTTTTTAAAACTCAAAGAAGGGATACAGAGGTTCAAAATATATTACAAGACAATAGAGGCAGGTAGAAAGTAAACTGACAATTCCAGAAGAAGCTGAAGAGAAAAATAAAAATGTGATCAGGGTAAAAGCCACCATAGAAGCAACCATAAGAATAAATTTGCCTCAGTATATAATGAGACATAGGGACCTGGTTTTAGGTAATCACAAAAATG
Organism: Trichechus manatus latirostris; assembly: GCF_000243295.1. NCBI lineage: Eukaryota > Metazoa > Chordata > Mammalia > Sirenia > Trichechidae > Trichechus > Trichechus manatus. Next base: position 8,670,405 of record NW_004444036.1, read on the forward strand.
AAATAGTAAAAAAAATAATAATAATTGTGAAGAAGATAGCTATGGGAGACAGATAAAGGAGACAAACACACAACCAGTGAAATAGGAAAATATTCACAGTTATAATGGGAGAAGATATTCCTGAAATAACTACTGGAATCTTCCAAGGCCACTCTTTGTTTGAAGAAATTGACATATGATAAAACCACCAAGTCATAATAATCGTAGTGATGTTAGTGAACTTTAAGGATAAAGAATTACATGGCATCCAGACAGAAATGCCCAGTGCTAGAAGATAGTGGAACAATATCTACAAAACCTAAGAATTTTATATCCAGCCAATTTGTTCTTCAGGAAAGGCCATGGACTGACATTCTCAAATATTCAGGAACTCAGGAACTGCAGTAACCATTAGCTCTTCTTGACAGGGGTGGGGGAACTATTTGGTAATGAATTTAGCAAACCAAAGGATGAGTCAGTAGAACTCTAGAATGGAGAAGCTGTAATAAAAGGATTACTAGTGAATATTGAATTCACTTAATATGAAACTAAATATTGGGGAAGAGAAGATATGTGAATGTCATAATTTCTGCATCTTTAATAGCAGGGTGACAGTAGATACTGGCTTTAAAATTGATTCATGTAGTATAAGCAAAATAGGATTCCAACCTCTTAATGTTTTTATAATACTTATCTTTAGAGGGTTAAGAACTAATATCTTAATGTATAAACATTTACTTGAAGATCAGCTTTCATATATTTAACAAATGAATGTTGCATGTTTACTATATGGCAGACAATGTTGTAGACACTTGGGATACATCAGTGAACAAAACAGATGAAAGTCTCTTTCTCTCATGGAGATTACATTCTAGCAGAGGTATTCAGCCATAAAATTAATAAATGATATAGCATATTATAAAGTGATACTTGCTTAGGGTTTTAAAGAGAACAGTATAAGGAGGATTTTGAGTTGCAAATGTGGTCAGAGTTTGCTGAGAAGATAACATTTGAGCACAGACTTAAGTTCAAGATGTCTGATAGACATCAAGAGGAGATACATGTACAAATCTGAGATTGGGAGAGATGTCTGCAGTGGAGATGTCAATTTGGGAGCTGTTGGCATACAGAAGAAATTTAAGCCATAACACAGAATGAGATCACCAAAGGAGTGATTGTAGACACAGGAGAGAAGAGCAAAGACTAAGCCCTCGGGTGTGCGACATGAAGAGGTAAGAGGAGGCACCGACAGAGGACTGACAAGGAGTGGCTAGTGAGATAGGAAGAAACTGAGAGCAGTGTTGGTCTGGGAATCCACGGGAGGAAGGTGAATCAGAGGAGAGAGTGAGTGTCTATGTGAACGGCTACTGCTAGGTCAAGCCAAAGGAGGGCTGGGAATTGGTCATGGGTAACCTTGAACAATTTTGGTGAAGTCATCGGCAAAAGCCTGACTGAAGTGAATTTAGAGGATATGGAATGAGAGGAATTGGAGAAATGGAAAAGTAGCTGGCCGGAGAAATGGAATCAAGAGTTGGTTTGTTTTTTTTTTTTTAAGTGGGGAGAAAGAACAGTTGTTTGTATGCTGATGAGAATGATCCAGTAGAGGGAGATAAATTGATGTAAGGGTAAAAGGGGGAAAAGGGTTAGAGCAATAAAGATGGGGTAGAATCTTGTGCTCAAGTGGAGGGGTTGGCTATAGGTAGCACAAATGGTTTGTCTATGATAATAGGTGGGGAGATAAAATTTGTGGGTTTAGTTGGTGGTAGGTAGGTAGTGGATTTTCTCTTCTAATTGTCTTAATTGTTCTCAGTAAAGTAGAAAGTAAGGTCACCAACTGAGAGCCAGGATAGGGAGGTGGCATTGGAGATTTGAATTGAAAGTGAAACCACCACCGCGCGCGCGCGCGCGCGTTTTCAACCAGTTTTAGCTGCATAGGTGCTGGTGCAGAGGCAAAAATTGTATTTAACCAAGTTTGTGGTTCTACCAGGCCACTGTGAGAAAACAAAAGAGGGATCGGGTAAGGGAGTGAAGCATATGCAAGGGAATGAGATTGACCGGAAATTAAAGTTGTTAAGTTCAAGTAAATTTCAATATAATAATTTTTGTTTAAAAATAGCATATTATAATATCTAATTTTTATTAAAAAGTTCTGTTTATTCTTCTTTCCATCCTTTTATTTGTTTTCACACATAGAGAAATACCTGAATAGTGTTCAGTAAATTCTGTTGATAGTTCTGAGTGATGGGTTTTGAGCACATTTTAATAATACATTTTTAAACACTTTTCTTAAATAATAAGCTGATCATGTCTACAAGAAGCAGTCTTTTTTTAAAGCAAAGCTGAAGGAGCATGACGGAATGGAAGTAAAACGTATTGCTTCAGTCTAGGGAACGTGGAGTAGTATGGGGGTCCTGGGGGAGACAAGACGGTGAAGACAGAAGGCAATTTGGACAGAGGTCGATTGCTGGACTGTCATTTGTATTTTGGTAGGAAATGGGCCATGTTCTGTGCTAGAGAGTAAGGTGACTGGATCTTTGTTTTAGGAAGGCTGACTGATGACAGTGTCTAGGGGTGTTTGGTGGGAAGCCAGGGGAGACAGAGATCAAGTTGGAGAGTTCTTGAAGGAGGTTTATCTTGGCAAAATTATAATGAGGTTTGTTAGAAGCTTAGGGAGGTGAGAATTTAAAAAAAAAAAAATTACCTATTTGATAAGGTTGTTGTGAGGAGTAAGTGGTACCTCTTATGGGCTTAGCATCATGCTTGGCATGTGGCCCATAAATGTCAGTTGTTATCATCGTCATCCATCACCACCATCATCTGTCAATATTACATTTGTTCCCCATGGAATGATCTTCTATATGTATATATCAGAACCAGCTCTGTTTTGCTGATATTTTTTATTAGATTAGCATTCCTTTAACAAACAATTCACTTGAAGTGGTGTCTCACTCTCCTCGACCCCCTAGTAGGTTTTATTTTCAGAAACTCCTGAGTTTTCTGAAATCTTAATGAGCCATATTTTTAGACACCACAGTGTCTATTAGCAATGCAAATAACCATCCCCTAATTTTTAGTCTTCAGGGGGTTATGCTGAAGCAGTGTAATGTACACCTGTATTTTGTAGTTCTCAAGTTTTTTTTGTTACTAATGAGATTGTTGTTAAGTCAAATTTTTCACTTCAGTTTTGAAGTTTAAAGTGCTGGATGAGATATAAAGATTATATAAGGCTTGGGGAAACTACGTACAATGTGATGCCAATTTTACTTTTTTAAAAAGAATAGGAAAAAATTGGAAGGACATTTACTGCCAATAGTGGTTATCTCTGGCTGGTGAGATTATTGGTAATTTCTTTTTTATATCCTAAATGTTATACAGTGGACATACATTTCTTTAAAATCAGATGGTGAGAATAAAGGTCTGGATTCTAAAGACAGGCACCCCCTCCATCCCTTCCCTGCCCCTCACTGACTTTGGGTAAAGTCATATACCATCTCAGAGCCTTTATTTCTTTATCTTGAAAAGATGAGAATCAATTGAGATAAAAATACATAGAAATGCAAAGGAAATTGCAAAATGTCATGCAAATGGTAGTTATTATTAGAAGTAGTCTTAATTTCCAGAAATTATGCTCTTCTATTTTGGAGAGGCCTTATTCTAAAGTGCTAGTTCTTCATTACTACATTAGAAAAAGGCACTTAATGCAGAAACCATACATATGATGACTCAATTTTATCCAAGCCTTCTTTGTTTTTAAAATTCATTTTTAGTGGTAGTTTTTAAAATCACAGAGATTTTGAGTACTTAACAGGACCATCAAAGTTTTTTTTTTTTTTAAAGTAAATCACTTCTGTAATATTTCATATTCAGAATAATTTCATAGGTTGAATTAGTGGGGCAAATTCTCAAGGTGAAATTCTGAAGATGAATTCTACTTTTGTCTAAAAATAGAGCAGCTTTGCTCATCTCAGGTAGGCCTGTGTATTTGAAATGTGTTTTCCCACACATTTATGAAAACAGACAAAAAGATCTTTTACTCCAAGTTACAGGTAAATACACGACATTTTGTAAACTCCAAAATGTTTAGATTTTCCAGTCATCAAAGGTTTTATTTTATTTTATAGGTACTGATAAACCAACATATGCAAAAACAGCTAGCCTTACCTTGTTCTCTGTAAACACAAGGACATTTGATTTTCCAGTACCTGTTAGAATTAGTTTTGACAAAGCTTGCCAGAAGAGGCCTGTTGCATCAACAGTATTAAACTATTCAGAGATGAGTTCTCTGAAGACATTACAGATTTATTCTGGACTTTCCTGCCTGGTTTGCTGAGACCTCCATCCTAATGCTACCTCAGTTTCAAATTTCAAAACCACTTTTTAAGAAAATAACCTTGGCTCAGTCAGCTGGGTGTGTCATAAAAATATTTAGCTTTGAAAAAGGGTAAGTACACATCAGGTCAGAAATAAGGACATAATGCCCTCCCCATTCCCCCCCCCCCCCAAAAAAAAAAAGAAAAGAAAAGAAAACAAACTATAGAGCATAATCAAGATACTTTAATTTAGGTAGTTATGTTCAGCGTTCAAGAAGCGGATAGCTTTATTTGTTTAAATAAACAAACAATAGCTAAATAGTGCTTATTGATTTAAAATTTGTTTTATCGGAGCCCTGGTGGCACATTGGTTAAGCGCTCAGCTGCTAACTAAAAGGTCGGCAGTTTGAACCCACTAGCCACTCCAGGGAAGAAAGATATGGCAGTCTGCTTCCATAGATTACAGCCTTGGAAACCCTATGGGGCAATTCTGTTCTGTCCTGTAGGATCACTGTGAGTAGAAATCAACTAGACAGCAGTGGGTTTTTGTTTATCCGTCTGACTCCATACAGTCTGCAGAGAGTTTAAGCAGATGGTCTTTTTGAACATTGATATCATTAAGCTTGTCCTGGATCAGCTCATTTCTCAAGCTTCTCAAGCTTTTAACCTAATCTGCCATTCTGACTGTTAATCCAAGTCCTTGCCTTCTACTTCATATATATGGTTGAAGCCACAAGCCATAAACTCCTCCAACTTTCTACATTCCAGCCTTCCCCCCTTCCCTAGACGCATTCCTACCCATATTTACTGCCTCAAGTCTCAAAGGGTAGCATACTTCTCCTCCTATTTAAGGAAAATTCCTTCATCTTTGCTCCTACTTTCATCTTCTCCCTTCTCTGAAATCTTGCATCTGGTTATTTCACCATGTCTTCTGGTCCCAGCCTCTCACTTTCTATTATATTTTCTCCCACGGACTGAGTATACTTGAATGTTATCAATTGGACAAAAAAAGTCCTTGGTCCTACACCACATTCTAGTTACTGCCCCTTTGTTCTCCTTTTTAAAATTAGACTTCTTAAAGAAATTCACACTTTCCATTAAATCCTCAACCCACTGCAGTCTGACGCCATGCACCCTTCACAAAACCCCTTTTCACCAAGAACACCAATGACCTCCAGGTGACTACAGCCAGTACAGACATTGATGCTTGACTTGCGACCATGCCACATTATTGCTGCGGGCCTTACTAGGATTCCTGAAATGTTTAACTCCTTCACTTCTTTCCTGCCTTTCCCCAACCTCTCCAGCCTTCCCTTCTTGGGCTCCTTTGTAAACTCTTCTTCCTGTCCCTCCCTTAAATTATGGCATTCCCCAGGACCTTGTCCTCAGCCCACTCTTTTCCTCACACTGCAGATTCTCATGTGTAATCTCAAGGCTTAGTTCACACTGAGCTGAAGGCTCCCCAATCTGTATGTCAGCCTTCAGCTTTCAGTCTCGAATATCCAGCACCTGGCTTCACATCTCAGTCACTCATTGAACCATTGATTCATCAACACTCTAAATGTCTCCTGTCACCAGTCTCGAGTAATGAAAGATACAGACTCTGCTCTCTTGATGGGAAAGATAAGAGGAAAAAAACCAGACAGTGGAGATACAGTGAATGTGGCTTGGAGAGAAGTGAGCAAAGGGTACTGTGAGCATGGAGGGGCAGGCACCTGGCTCTGAGGGCTTTGAGGGAAGCTACCCATTGGACCTTAAATTAATTTCACACACAAGAAAAGAGACCTCTTCATTTCTCTTACTGTATTTCTTACCCTAGCAACTCAGTCACCTAAATCAGAAACCCCACGGTTATCTTTGACTTCTTTGTCATATTCAGTTTGCAGTCGGCCACCAAGTCCTGCTTAATTTTAGTCCCAAACTATGACTCAAGTCCAGCCTTCTTCCCCATCTATACTACCTTTCTCCTGGTTCAAGGCCTCATCGTCTGTCTCCTGGTTTATTGCAAGTAGTATCCTGCTTCATGGCCTGATCCCTTCCAGTCCACCTTTCTCAAGGTCAGCAGGACGGTATAACTAAAATGCCAACCTGACCATGCTACCTCTCTGCTTATAAGTCCCCCAGCACCTACAGCAGAGGTTCTCAAACTTCTGATCAGAATCCTCGGGGTGGGGTGCCTCTAAATCAACCTGTGTTTGTACGTATGTACCTACCTACCTCTGTCCCTCCTTCCCTCCCTACCATGCCCCTCCCCTACAGATTCTGATTCTGTGGAACTGCTGGGCTGGGGCCTGTGTTTTTAAGTTTCCCAAGAGATCCTGACAGCTGACCAGACTGAGAAACCTCTAGCCTACCAGGATTAACTCTGAGTCCCTCTGCCTGGTATGTGAGGCCCCCTGTGACTTGGCTTTGGCTTAGCAGCCGAGCCACATGTCCCATCACATCCCACATCAGACTTTACCCTTCACATTCCTGTAATGCTGAAGGATGCATTTTCTTTCTTACTGTCGTGCTGTTTCCTGTCTCCCTGCCTTTGTCCCTGCTCTATCCTTTGCCTAAAATAAGTGCCCTTCTCTTTCTCTCAGCCTGAGGAAAGCGTTCTTTGTTTGCTTCCGTGGCAGCTATCAGAGCACAGTGCAGTGGTTGCCAGTTATTTCCAACTCTCTAATCCTCTTTCATATGCTGCATCAATTTATTATTAAAGACTACCTTAGAGTTCAACTTTAATATAATCTTAGTGTACGTAAACAACTTTTGCTTTTTTCCATAAGTGACTTTCATTTTAATTTACTTTAAATTATGTAAGAAAAAGTATAATTTATCAACAAGTGTATCTTTTTATAGTTTTTTAAATTGTAGTAAAAATATTATAACAAAATATTTGCCAATTCATCAGTTTTTACATGTATAATTCAGTTATATTGATTACATTCATCATGTTGTGCAACTATTTCCATTATCCTTTTCCAAATTATTAGACCATCATTAACATAAATTCAATGTCCGCTAAACAGTGACTCCCTCTTTCCCTCTTTCCCACCCCTGGTAACTACGAATAATCTTTCATATCTATGCATTTCCTTATTTCATATAAGTGGAATCATACAATATTTGTCCTTTTGTAACTGACTTATTTCACTCAGCATGTTTTCAAAGCTCATCATGTTGTAGCATGTATCAGAACTTCATTTCTCTTTAGGGCTGACTGTTACTCCATTGTATGTATTTACCACATTTTGTTTATCCATTCATCTGTTGATGGACATTGAGGTTGTTTCCACCTTTTGGCTGTTGTGAATAGTGCTGCAGTGAACTCTGATGTGTAAGTATCTATTTACGTTTCTGCTTTCAGCTCTTTTAGGTATATACCTAGGAGTGGAATTGCTGGGTCATTTGGTAGTTCTGTTTTTAGTTTTTTTTTTAGGAACCACCACACTATTTTCTACAATGGCTGTACCATTTTGTGTTCCTACCAGCAGTGGATAAGGATTCCACTTTCCCCATATAATTGCCAACACTTGTTATTGTCTGTTTTGTTTTTGTTTTTTTTTTTTCAATTTTAGTCATCCTGTCGTTGTTAGGTGCCGTGAAGTTGGTTCCGACTCATAGCGACCCTAGGTACAACAGAATGAAACACTACCGCTGCACCATCCTCAACAATCATTGCTGTGTTTGAGCCCATTGTTGTAGCTACTGTGTCAGTCTATCTCATAGAGGGTCTTCCTCTTTTTCGCTGACCCTCTCCTTGACCAATCATGATGTATGTTTCCAGGGATTGGTCCCTCCTGATAACATGTCCAAAGTACTTAAGACGAAATCTCTCCATCCTCGCTTCCAAGGAGCATTCTGGCTGAACTTCTTCCAAGACAGACTTTGTTTGTTCTTCTGGCAGTCCATGGTATATTCAATATTCTTCACCAATACCATAATTCAAATGTTTCAATTCTTCTTCAGTCTTCCTTATTCATTGTCCAGCTTTCACATGCATATGAGGCGATGAAAATACCATGGCTTGGGTCAGGTGCACCTTAGTCCTCAGAGTGACATCTTTGCTTCTTAACACTTTAAAGAGGTCTTTTGCAGCAGGTTTGCCCAATGGAATATGTTGTTTGATTTCTTGACTGCTGCTTCCATGGACGTTGATTGTGGATGCAAGTAAAGTGAAATCCTGGACAACTTCGGTATTTTCTCTGTTTATCTTTTTTTTTGCTTATTGGTCCAGTTGTGAGGATTTTTGTTTTCTTTATGTTGAGGTGTAATCCATACTGAAGGCTGTTGTCTTTGATCTTCATCAGTAAGTGCCTCAAGTCCTCTTTGCTTTCAGCAAGCAAGATTGTGTCATCTGCATGTCGCAGGTTAATGAGTCTTCGTCCAATCCTGATGCCACGTTCTTCATATAGTCCAGCTTTTCGGATTATTTGCTCTGCCTGCAGTATGTATACATCATATGAATGGATACAACCCTGACGCACACCTTTCCTGGTTTTAAACCATGCAGTATCCTCTTGTCCTGTTCAAACGACTGCCTCTTGGTCTATGTACAAATTCTGGGTAAGCACAATTAAGTGTCCTGGAATTCTCATTCTTGACAATGTTATCTATAATTTGTTATGATCCACACAGTCAAATGCCTTTGCATAGTCAATAAAACACAGGTAAACATCTTTCTGGTATTCTCTGCTTTCAGCCAAGATCCATCTGACATCAACAATGATATCCCTCGTTCCACATCCTCTTCTGAATCCGGCTTGAATTTCTGGCAGTTCCCTGTTGATGTACTGCTGCAGCCGTTTTTGAATTATCATCATTTATCCACCCTAGTGGGAGTGAAATGGTATCTGATTGTGGTTTTGATTTGTATCTCTTTGATGACTAATGACGTTGAGTATCTTTTCATGTGTTTGGTGGCCATTTGAATGTCCTCTTTGGTGAAATGTCTGTTCAAATCCTTTGCTCATTTTATGATTGGGTTTTTTGTCTTTTTGTTGTTAAGTTGTCCAAGTTTTATATATATATATTGGTTATTAGATTCTTCTGGGATAAATGGTTTCTGAAGATATTTTCCCAGTCTGTAGCTTGTCTTTTCACTTTTTCGGTAAAGTCTTTTTCACTTTTTCGGTAAAGTCTTTTGATGAACAAGAGTTTTTAATTTTTATGAGGTCTCATTTATTTATTTTGTCTTTTGCTGTTTGTGCTTTTGTTATGATATTAGATAATCCATTGTTAAAAGCTAGGCCTGACAATGATGCCCCTGTATTTTCTTCTAAGAATTTTATGGTTTTAGTTTGCACATTTAAGTCCTTAATTTTGTATTTGTTTTAGTGTGTGGTGTGAGACATGGATTGTGTTTCATTTTTCAGCATGTGGAAATCTGATACTCCCAGCACCATTTATTGAAGAGACTCTTCTTTCCCCATTGAATGGACTTTGCACTTTGTCAAAAATCAGTTGACCATAGATGTGTGGGTTTATTTCTGGATTCTCAATTTTATTCCATTGGTCTGTGTGTCTGTTGTTATACCAGTACCAGGCTGTTTTGGTTACCGTAGCTGTATAACCCATTGCCATCGATTCGATTCTGACTCATAGCGACCCTGTAGGACAGAACAGAACTGCCCCATAGGGTTTCAAGGCTATAAATCTTTACAGAAGCAGACTGTCACATCTTTCTCCCGCAGTAGCTGTATAGTATGTTTTAAAATCAAAAACTGTGAGTCCTCCTACTTTGTTCTTCTCTTTCAACATTGCTTTAGTTATTCGAGGCCTCTTGCCATTCCATATAAAGTTGAGTATTGATTTTTTCCATTTCTGTAAAGAAGGCTGTTGGGATTTTGATCAGGTTTACGTTGAATCTATAGATCACTTTGGGTAGTATTGCCATTTTAACAATATTAAGTCTTCCAATCTGAACATGGAACATCTTTCCATTTATTTAAGTCTACTTTAATCTCTTTCAGCAGTGTTTTATAATTTTCATTGTATAAGTCCTTCATGTCCCCGGTTAAATTTATTCCTAGGTATTTTATTCTCTTAGATGCTAATGTAAATGGAATCGTTTCCCTAATTTTCCCTTTAGATTTCTCATTGCTGGTGTATAGAAACCCAACTGATTTTTGTTTTTTGACATTGTACCTGGCAACTTTGCTCAATTTCTCTATTGACTCTAGAATTTCTTGCTGACTCTTCGGGATTTTCTATATAGGATCATGTTACCTGTGAACAGAGACAATTTTACTTCTTGTTTTCAAATCTGGATACCTTTTATTTCTTTTTCTTGTCTTATTTCTCTGGCTGGGACTTCTAATACAATATTGAATAGAAATTGTGGGAACGGGCACCCTTGTCTTATTCCTGATTTCAAGGGGAAAATTACCAGTCTTTTTCCATTAAGTATAATGTTGACTTTTCTCATTGTGGTTTTGATTTGCATCTCCCTATATGACTTATCAGTGGTTAAGAGCTTGGCTGCTAACCAAAAGGTTGGCAGTTCGAATCCACCAGCCACTCCTTGGAAACCCTATGGGGCAGTTCTACTGTTACAGGATCGCTGTGAGTCGGAATTGACTCGTGGACAATGAGTTTAGTTTTGGGGTTGATAATGGCTAATGACGTTTTGAGAATCTTTTCATGTGGTTTTTGGTCATTTGTATATCTTCTTTGGTGAAGTGTCTATTCAAATCTTTTGCTCATTTTCTGATTAGATTGTTTGTCTTTTTGTTGTTAAGTTATAGGAGTTCTTTATATATCCTGGGTATTAAACCCTTATCTGATATATGGTTCCCCCAGATTTTCTCCCAGTCTTAGGTTCACTTTGTTGATAAAGTCTTTTAATATACAAAAGTTTTTAATTTTATCTATTTTGTCTTTTGTTGCTTGTGTTTTCTGTGTCATATCCAGGCATCCCTTGTTGAAGACTAGGTCCCAAAGCATTACCATTACATTTTCTTCTGAGAGTTTTATGATTTTAGGTCTCACATATAGGTCTTTGAACCATTTTGAGTTAATTTTCGTACATGGTGTGAGTCAAGGGTCTAACTTCATTCTTTTGCATGTGGAAATCCAGTTGTCCCAACACCATTTATTATAGAGACTATTCTTTCTCCATTGGATGGATTTAACACCCTCGTTGAAGATCATTTTGACCATAGATGTGCAGCTCTGGACTCTCAGTTCTATTCCATTGGTCTACATTCTGTCATTACACAGTACCAGACTGTTTTGATTACTCTAGCTTTATCTTGGAGCCCTGGTGGCTTATGTTTTGAGATCTGGAAGTGTGAGTCCTCTACTCTATTTTTCTTTCTCCAGATTGCTTTGGCTATTCTGGGCCCCTTGCCATTCCGTATAAATTTGAGGATTGACTTTTCCATTTCTGCAAAGAAGGTTGTTGGAATTTTGGTGGGGATTGCAATGAATTTATAGATTGACATCTTGACAGTATTAATCCATGAACATGAAATGTCCTTCCATTTTTTTTAGGTCATCTTTAATTTCTTTTAGTAATGTTTTACAGTTTTTAATGTACAAGTTTTTCACCTTCCTGGTTAAATTTATTCTTAGTTGCTTTGTTCTTTTAGATGCTGTTGTAAATGGAATTCTTTCTTTAAAATTTCCTTTTCAGCTTACTCTTTGCTGATGTATAGAAACATGACTGATTTGTGTGTTGACCTTGTATCCTGCCACTTTGCTGAATTCATTTATTAGCTTTAATAGCTTTCTTGTAGGATATTTGGGTTTTTTTTTTTACACTTGTGATAATGTCATTTGCAGAAAGGGATAGTTTTACTTCCTTCTTCCTGATTTGAATGCCTTTGTTTTTCTTGCCTGATTGCTCTGGCTAGAACTTCCAGTACAGTGTTGAATAGCAGTGGTGAGAATGGGTATCCTTGTCTTGTTTCTGATCAACAAGCATATTTTTAAGTGACATGTTTGGATTTGAAACCAAATGTGTATGAAAATGTAGTTTGCCACTTAACGATGTTACAGTGTCAGAAACAGACCAAAACAAAACTGCCCAGAGTTTGGGATTCTTGCACCTTGCATTTGAAGGTTAAATTTTATAGTTTTCATGTTGGCAAATGACAAAATAAGAATGAAAGTTTCAGGATGCTGTTCGCATTTTTCTGCAAGTAATTTATTTGGAATATGGATGGTCTAGAGTCACAAAAGTTAGAAGCCAAATTGGATAAATTGTCACAATATTTTTCCTTTTTATGTTGGCTTTTGAAATAACTATATTCATCTCAATGTTTTGTGTAAGAATTTTGATTAGATAAATGCAATTTTTAGATCTACATGACAGGAATTTGCAGGAGTATCATTTCAAAGGTGTCATAATCTGAGTTCTGTCTTTAACAGTGGCTTATAATGGATGTAAATTACACAAAAGATGACTATCAATTTCAGACTTCATAGTAATCAAAAGCACCACCACATGGTTGCACAACATAGTGAATGTAATTAATGTCACTGAATTGTACATTAAAAATGGTTAAAATGGTAAAAAAAATTTTCTTTTTTTTTTAACTGTACTTTAGATAAAGGTTTACAGAACAAATAGTTTCTTATTAAACTTATTAAAGTTAGTACACAAATTGTTTTATGACAATGGTTAACAGCCCCACGGCATGTCAACACTGTCCCTTCTCAACCTTGAGTTCCCTATTACCAGCTTTTCTGTCCCCTCCTGCCTTCTAGTCCTTGTCCCTGGACTGTTGTGCCCCATTAGTCTCGTTTTGTTTTATGGGGCTGTCTAATCTTTGGCTGAACAGTGAACCTAGGGAGTGACTTCATTACTGAGCTAAAAGGTTGTCCGGAGGCCATACTCTCAGGGTTTCTCCAGTCTCCTTTAGGCCAGTAAATCTGTTTTTTTTGTGTGTGTGTGTGAGTTAGAATTTTGTCTTACATCCTTCTCCAGCTCTGTCCAGAACCCTCTGTTGTGATCTCAGTCAGAGCAGTCAGTGGTGGTAGCCAGGCACCATCTAGCTGTACTGGACTCAGTCTGGTGGAGGCCGTGGTAGTTGTGGTCCATTAGTCCTTTGGACTAATCTTTTCCTTGTATCCTGTTCTCTTCATTCTCCCTTGCTCCCAAAGGGGTGAGACCAGTGGAGTATCTTAGATGGCGGCTCACAGGCTTTTAAGACCCCAGACACTGCTCACCACTGCTCACCAAGGTAGAATGTAGAACATTTTCTTTATATAAACTGTGTTATGCCAGTTGAGCTAGATGTTCTCCATGACCATGGCCCCCACAGCCCTCCGCCCAGCAATTCAGTCCTTCAGGGAGTATGGATGTGTCTATGGAGCTGCTTAAAATGGTAATTTTTTGTGTTAAATATATTTTACCACAATAAAAGAAAAAATTTTTAAGAATCACTACCACAGCCTTAGATTGTGATACTGCCTGTGCCTGGAAAGTGTCTTTAGATAGTTATACTGGTTTTTGTTTTTTGTTTTTGTTTTCAAAAATCACCATTGCCTGTAACAACTTAAACCTCATGGAATACATTCTCCAAACTCCAGAGGTTGACGAACTCTAAATGGCAGTCATGTGGATTGAGATTTTAATACTGTGTGGCTCCATATAAGTTACTCAACCTCGCTAAACTTCAGTTTGCTCTTTTGTAAAATGTAGGTAATACTGTACCACTTAATATGTGGTAGCTGTATTGTTATGACTACATTTTAAAATAATCATTTGTTTACTTGTTTGCTCTTCCACTAGACTGTTAACTTCTTGAGTTCATGACTTTTTCATATTTGTATCTCCAGTACCTAGCCCAGAGTCCAGTATATAGTTAAGATTCATTATTTGTTGAATAGGACATAAAATATCCAACTAAAAGGAAAAGAAAATATATCCAGCAAGGGGGGATATCAGAAAGGCAACTCAAAGGGAAAAGGGGTAATGAAAAAGCTTGATGAGGGGATTGAAGACAAGCTTAATGAGCCTTCTCTTCTGGGCCTCAATCCTACTCCCCTCTGCTTGGCCTTCAGCTATGCTAGATACGCCAGCCGGGCCAAGTAGCAGAGAGAACATTCCATCAGTGTTTCTCAAATGGGCTCAATATCGGTAAATCCAACTTTTATGATAAATTATACTGTAAAATTTAGCTAGATTGCTAAGTTTTTATTAGTCTTTGCCACACATTCTGTTATGCTATAGATAGCAGTAGATAACCACAAGCAGCACATAATATCAGGTTATATTATATGGTCATTATATTTTTGGTATTTATTTAGATGCAGTCTTTCTTTTAAGACTGTTTTTCTTGTGTATTGTCTTTTATTTTCTTTTATCTCCTAGGCATAATACCACACTTACTTCCTTGACTGCCTTTATAAATCTTAAAAATTGTAATGTTTATTGTATATCCTGAGTCTTTGCTACTGGAAATCATGTGTGCCTCTGTTGTTAAGACTGATTTCTTTTTTTAACATAATACAGGCTGCCTTCATGTAGGAGGGCAATGGGACATATGAGAATATGTTTGAATTTACAAATACAGCGTTTGCCAGCAAGGACCTAAACTCACTGTTGTCATGAACACGTGTGTGTGTGTGTGTGTGTTTGTTTGTTTGTGTGTATTATGTATATGTATGCACTATGTGTAGTTTTGTGTGTGTTTGTGTAGTTTTACATTTAAACAGATTGAATTAGAATTTACATTGGCCATCTTATGGAAGTGTACCTTTCTTACAATTGTATTTTGATTATTTTCAAATGTACCATTCTGGAAATAGATTTGATCAAATAATATTCAAGAGTAGTGACCATGAAGTAGTGCTTATGAAATACTTACATTAAGACTTGTGTTTCCTGATTTTACTACTAGGGCATTCTTTCCAACATCTTCATTTTTAAATATTATAAAAATATTTTTAATATAGTAATGCTTTTACCTTGTGGATTAGTAAAAACTAAGTATATACTTTCACTAGTTTTCTAGACTACCGTGGGTTTTTTCTATGTGGAGTATTTTTTGCCTTAACGTCAATCTCATTTTGGAAGTCTTTAGAAATGTATTTATTGAATCTTACTTTTACTTGTCTAGGTAATATTTCCCAATTTTATGTGAATCAGGTTAGAGATTATATTTATAAAAAGTGCTTTTGAAAATGTAACATTTTATGTGAGCAGATGCAGTTATTATTTGTGATGTATTTCCTGCCTTTTTAGTGGATGATGCTGGCAAAATAGAACACGATGGTTCCTCTGGAATGACCATGGACGCAGAGTCAGAAATTGATCCTTGTAAAGTGGATGGCACTTGTCCTGAAGTCATCAAAGTCTACATTTTTAAAGCTGACCCTGGAGAGGATGACTTAGGTAAGAGGAAACCTTCAGCCTATTACACATCTTGATCCAGATTCTTCAACCTGATTACTTTTGAATTACTTCGATTGAGACATTTGAAGTCTTTTCTGAAGATAACTTTTAAAAAAGATTCCAATCTAGTAACATAAAAGTATATAGAAAGTAATAAGTGAAATAGGTGGAAATGAAGTTTTCACATAACTTCTTCCCTGAAAGGTGGAACAGTAGACATTGTGGAGAGTGAGCCAGAGAATGATCATGGAGTTGAACTACTTGATCAGAACAGCAGTATTCGTGTTCCAAGGGAAAAGATGGTTTATATGACTGTAAATGACTCTCAGCAAGAAGATGAAGATTTAAGTAAGTAGGTGGCCTTTTTGTGGGAGAAAATTTTATGTTTCTGTAAGCTCGCTCTCTCTCTTTTTTTAAAATGCAACCAGTATTTGAAGGAAACAAGTAGCATTGTTGTAGAAATTATTATGCTGCCATATACCAAGAGAAAGCATCAGGGACTCTTCATGTATGTGCAGAGTGTTGCTTTAAAAATAAATTATGGTAAAAGTTAAGAAATGAATGATTGATTCAACAAATACTTGAGTTTTTACCCTATGAAAGCAATGTTCTAGGTATGTGACATTTGAACCTTCTTTCTATTTGTCTCTTAACTGAATTCAAATCAAAATATCTTTCTTGTGATCTGTAATCCTTATCACAAAGGCTTTTATAATTTTCTACATAGATGTTGCTGAAATTGCTGATGAAGTTTATATGGAAGTGATCGTAGGAGAGGAAGATGCTGCTGCTGCCGCCGCCGCCGCAGCCGCTGCACATGAACAGCAAATAGACGACAATGAAATCAAAACCTTCATGCCAATAGCATGGGCAGCCGCTTACGGTAAGTCACGTAGCAATTGTTAGGCTTCCGCTGCTTGGTTTTTAAATATGAATTCATGATTTGAAAACTGTTTCTGTGGTCTTAGGTTTCAGAAATCTAAATACCAGTAGCCTGTATGGGTTATTTGATTTAAACAAGAGTAGACGAAGATTATAAAGTCTACTTTTTGTCTTTATTTTTAACAGGCATTTCCTTCATGTGTATATTACGTAGAAGGAAGTACTGCGAGAAGTACACAGGCTTTCAAGCTGAAACTTTTCATCTTGATTATATCTGGCCCATGACTTTACAATTTTGGGAGACAACAAGGGAGTCCATGGGGCAGAATGCTGACATGTGTTTTTTTTTTTTTAGATTTGGAAGCTAGGCATTTCCTACAATTGTGCTTTAAAATGTGCTCATAAAACCCATTACCTAGAATGGGACATTTCTGTCATTCATGAGTATCATGGCTTATTTTTCATTGTTGTAGTTAATAAAGAATCCCTAATTCTTTATCATTTATAATACTGTATAATTTTGTTTTCTAATGCGCATTGTTAGGTAATAATTCTGATGGAATTGAAAACCGGAATGGCACTGCAAGTGCCCTCTTGCACATAGATGAGTCTGCTGGGCTCGGCAGACTGGCTAAACAAAAACCAAAGAAAAGGAGAAGACCTGATTCCAGGCAGTACCAAACAGGTGAGGGCTCACGAGTTCCATAGCACAGCATTCTCCGCCAGCTCCCGCATTGAACTCTAGTATGTATCCACAAAGATGTTGTGATGGCATTTTAGCTGCTAGACCTCAGGTAGTCTTGTATATTGAATTTGAACATAAAATTTTAAGAATTCAGTGATATTCATGAATGATTTCCTTGGATAAAAAGAAACAGGAGATGGATCAAACATGGATGAAAAAAATTTCTTTAACTTAGGTGATTATAAGTGGAAATGAAAAGAAATCCCTCAAATATGTTACAAGCGTTAACTTTTTTAAAAACTGAATGTATTTAAAGAATTTAATTCAATGTTAGCATAAAGCAGGCATAATTTACAGAGCAGTGGGACAAGTACTTCAGTTCATATGACATAGTCCTGTCTATTCTTGTATACCAGTTTGCATATTATAAAATTATATAGGTATAGTTAGACCTTACTGTAAATTAACATAAATTATGATTTTTGCAATAACCAAAGCAAAAACTTGATAACCAAACTTTATGAATAATTTTCCACAGATTGCTAAATTGATACAGCTTCAGTCACTAGTTGATAGAAGTTACATATTTATTTACTACTTTTTGTAAACTAGAGGGAGTAAGATTGGTACAGTAGTACTGAATGAAGTTTCCAGACCAGGTTCTCTTTATGACTAGGTGGCTATATCTCTTATGTTGAAAAGCGGTAAAAGGAACGTTAAGTAGCAAATAGCATAATTTAGGTTCAGAACACACAGTTTAAATTCTTGAAGAAAACAAAACAGAACTTTGATCCCTCATGCGCCTTTCTTTTCCTTTTGGTAGCAATAATTATTGGCCCTGATGGACATCCCTTGACTGTCTATCCTTGCATGATTTGTGGGAAGAAGTTTAAGTCAAGAGGCTTCTTGAAAAGGCACATGAAAAACCATCCAGAACATCTTACCAAGAAAAAATACCGCTGTACTGACTGTGATTACACTACCAACAAGAAGATAAGTTTACACAACCACCTAGAGAGCCACAAGCTGACCAGCAAGGCCGAGAAGGCCATTGAATGCGATGAGTGTGGGAAGCATTTCTCTCACACTGGGGCTTTGTTTACTCACAAAATGGTGCATAAGGAAAAAGGAGCCAACAAAATGCACAAGTGTAAATTCTGTGAATACGAGACAGCTGAGCAAGGGTTATTGAATCGCCACCTTTTGGCAGTCCACAGCAAGAACTTTCCTCATATTTGTGTGGAGTGTGGTAAAGGTTTTCGTCACCCGTCAGAGCTCAAAAAGCACATGCGAATCCATACTGGGGAGAAGCCGTACCAGTGCCAGTACTGCGAATATAGATCTGCAGACTCTTCTAACTTGAAAACTCATGTGAAAACTAAGCATAGTAAAGAGATGCCGTTCAAGTGTGACATTTGTCTTCTGACTTTCTCGGATACCAAAGAGGTGCAGCAACATGCTCTTATCCACCAAGAAAGCAAAACACACCAGTGTTTGCATTGCGACCACAAGAGTTCGAACTCAAGTGATTTGAAACGACACATCATTTCAGTTCACACGAAGGACTACCCCCACAAGTGTGACATGTGTGATAAGGGCTTTCACAGGCCTTCAGAACTCAAGAAACATGTGGCTGCCCACAAGGGTAAAAAAATGCACCAGTGTAGACATTGTGACTTTAAGATTGCAGATCCATTTGTTCTAAGTCGCCATATTCTCTCAGTCCACACAAAGGATCTTCCATTTAGGTGTAAGAGATGTAGAAAGGGATTTAGGCAACAGAATGAGCTTAAAAAGCATATGAAGACACACAGTGGCAGGAAAGTGTATCAGTGTGAGTACTGTGAGTATAGCACTACGGATGCCTCAGGCTTTAAAAGGCATGTTATTTCCATTCATACAAAAGACTATCCTCACCGTTGTGAGTACTGCAAGAAGGGGTTCCGGAGACCTTCAGAAAAGAACCAGCACATAATGCGACATCATAAAGAAGTTGGCCTGCCCTAACAATACTTCTACAGACTTTTGTAGAGATATTGGCCTTGAAGCAGAAATTCATTTTAAAGCCAATCAGTCTCGTTCACATACAATACTGTATATTGATTTATGCTGTGTACAAATAGAATTATTGCTTCTAGTTGACTTTTTTTTTTTACCGTTTGTTCAATAGTGTGTTCTGAAGTCTATTCGGTTTGTTTAATAAATGGGGAAAAATGGCAACAAGCAAGTTGCTTTTAATAAAGTAATCCCTGATTCTATACTGAATTTTTCTATCTTAGAAGTTTTATATTTATTTAAATATTTACCTTGCTTACCTTGATGGTACTCTTCTAAGACCATTTAACTTAAAGTTAAGGTAACTTTAGATTGGTAACTGCAAGTATTTCATGTTGACTCATTTTTTTTCCCACAAATTTCTCACAATAAAATCATCAGAGACATCTACTAATATAAATGGGAGATTTTACGGTCGGGTCTAATGATCATAACATGGAAGTCATTTACTTGTCTTGCATAATATTTTCAGACCACATGACAATGAAAGTTTCCATTTGAGCTTTTGTGTCCCTAGCATTACTGAGTAAAGAACTGGCTGGGTTCGTGTTTAATTTTCATTTTGTTTAGCAGACAAAATATACTTCTTTGGCTTTCTTTGGAGTATTCGCATCTTTTGTCAGCATAGCAAACGTTTAGAAAACCTTATTGATAAATTTTGCTCGATCCTGTTGTATTTTTATTATTCTGTCTGTGCTGCTTTGTCTTGGAATGGTTGTGTGCTACCAATGAGACTTATTGAGGACTGAATTTTGGAATCTCCTAGAGGTAATTCGTGGCTCATAGGATCTTTTGCAACTTTATATATGTAAATGTACCCTGAATTATATATAAATACACATATATATAACATGTATCTGTGTGTATTGCTTATTTTATGTATTTATACACACAACCCCAAGTAGTAGTTGTTTAAAATCTATAATGAAAAGTATTAAATTTACAATAACGTGAAAGATCCAGGGATGCATGAGAGAGCATTTTGTAAATTATGCTCTTCAGAGAGACTACTCAGGTGAAGAATTAGAAGGAAAATAAGGACACTAGTATTTTTAAAGAGTAAAGGTATTTTCCTTTAGTTATCTTTGGTAATTGAAAGAAATTGATTCTAGATAGAATGTTTTCATACAGTTTCAGCTTCATGCCTTTATATTTTTCTGAAAAGCTAATGAGTATCCAGACACAACTCCCGGAGAGAACTCTGTGTCTCACCGAGTGAGGGGACTGAGAGGAAGCAACAGCTCCAGGTAACAGAGAATGGGTGCTAATGACCACTTAAGCTTGTCGAGTTCAGCCTGCATTGTTATTTCTTAGACAATTAGCAAACTTTAAAAAACTTAACCCTCGAGTTGGCTTTGATTAGAAGATAAAGGTGTGTTTTTAAGTGTATAACGAAGATCTGAGGCCTTATTTGGAATGTCACCAAGTCTTTCACAGTTTTTGTTTTTCACTGAGAGTTGACTTTTTTTTCAACAGAGTCATAATTTTGAATCAGTCATAATTTTTTTTAACAAATTGAATCAGTCAAATTTTTTGACGAATCAGTCATAAATTCATAAGGTGAATTCAGTTAATTAGGTTTGGTAATATGGTTAACCAATTTGATTATGTTGATATGAATCTTGGAGAACAGAAAACATTGTTTGAGGTCCCTTATTTTGGCTATTGGCATGTATGTATCTGGCACATCAGGAGATTAGAAATTTTTCTCCCCACTTGATAGCTACCTTGCCACTTCATTATGGTGCTCCACCCCCTCCTTGCTGTCGAGGTTGTACCTTTCTCTTCGGCATTGATATTTGTATTTAAGAATTATATCTATAGGGTTAGAAATCTGAATATTTGGTGTTTGGCAAGCCTCTGAAGTGCTAGATTGATCTAGTTCTAAATCAAGTGCTTTGGGCTGGTATGAACTCCAACCTAAATGCCAATCAAGGCCAAGGGATGGATTTTGGAATATCTGTGCCTTCTTGGTGGAGTCCCTGGGTGGTGTACATTGTTAACGCAAGGCTAATGTGCTCGACTGCCAACCGAGAGGTTGGAGGTTTGAGTCTACTCAGAGGTGCTTTGGAAGAAAGGCTTGGTGATCTACTTCAGAAAAATCAGCCATTGAAAACCCTATGGAGCACAGTTTTACTCTGATGCACATGGAGTCACCATGAGTCAGTAGACTCGACAGCAACTGGTTGGCTATACCCTCTTGGCCCCCATAACATGCTTTTTTTTTTTTTTTTTTAAAGTAACAATTACATAATTCATTGCCCTGAAGAACTATTATCGAAAACTTTTTTTGTGTGTGTGCGTGAGAACCTTTAAAATCTCTCTTAATTTCTATTTTTCCCTGAAATAATGTAAAAGAAAACACTTAAGTGAAAGTGAAAATTTTAAAACATCTTATAAAATTAATACAGAAAATATAAATAATTGGTCATTTATATTTTTTTAAATAAACTGAAAGATAAAGAACACAACACTTTACACACTTTATATTTCTCTTACATAGTCTGGAATCATACACAGTTCTTTTCTTTTTAAAGCACAATATTGAAACCTTTAAAAGGTATTTAAGGGTTTGGTCAAGTGAATATGATAAAATGTATTTGTCTGTATAAAGAGAAAATAAAATTGTAGTCACTGTTATGTACGGACATTAGTTACAACCTAGTTTTAATCCTTAAAACAGTTTTGATTAGCAAAGCTAAAAAATGGATGTTTCAGTTAAATGTTTTAAAGAGGTACAGATTTTTACAAGGACATAATATAAGTTATTGTTCTGTAGAAATATCCTATTAAATATTGTATGTCCCTCCTTCTGTACACTTTGTAAAAAAAGTAAAATACCTAAAAAGAAAATCATATAGGGATATGTGACATTATTGTAATTGTGTACTTGAGAATAACGTGCAAAAATAAAAATCAGAATATTTTCCTGTTAATGTTTAGTCTATTTGATACCAGTACTAAGTTAATGCTTTTTCTTAAGAAAAAAAATGTACAGTTTTTGTAAACCTAATAAACATCAAAAGCAGTGGATTATTTTCATTTCCCCATTTCTTCATTTTATACAGCAGTGGAATGCAAAATGCTTGATTGCTTTGAATTTTGTGACTTGGATGCAAGTACTGATAATATTTCAGTCCTGTGAATTTGCAAGTAATATTTCAGAGAAGTTAAGAGGCAGTTAGTGAGTCCTTTGATGAGCGTGTCCTTGAAATACATTTTTTTCCTTTTATCTTCATAAAGGATTTGTTTATTAGCATCTCCAGTTCTCCTGAGATAAATTTCCCATGCATAAAGTGGTTTTTGAGAGCACTTGAAGTTCATTTCAGTATAAATTCCCAGCACATTTAATCAGCGGGGACTGTCACCACCTCCACAGCAGAAGACCCTGCCCTAGAGTTACTCTTTTGTGCCCAGTTTGGAGGGCTGTAGTGATGCTAACGTGCTAGAGAATAGGTCATTGTCATAGTGAAAATCAGAAGTTAGGTAAAAGTTATCAGGAGTCAAAGGAGAACAAGAATACAGATTTGAGCCATCTTTGGTTTTAAAGATGAAATTCTGCAGTTCTTCAGCTATGTAGGAATAAGTGTTTGCCTAATAGTTAAAACAGTAAATAATCAAAATTTGACTTAAATGATCAGGAGAACGTGGTGAACATTACTGTCCTCGCCTGCTGAAAAACTTAGTCTTTTTTGACAAATAGCACCTAAGCAGGCCTGTGATCTCAGCCAGTCAGATAATGTACTGTCCTGTTCTCTGGTATTAACACTTTATTTCCCACAAATTCTACGATTAACGTTAAGAACAAACATTATGACCAGGCAAAATCTTAGAGGTGTGATATTTCAGAGCAGCTGGTTTCAAAGTATGGCCTGGGGACTGGCAGCATCAGCATCACCTGGGAACTTGATAGAAACGCAGAGTCTCAGGTCTCACCCCAGATCTGAATCAGAGGCTGGGGTTGGAGCCTGGCAATCTGTGTTAACTTGTTCTTCAAGTGACTCTCATGGCTGGAAAACACTGTCTTACAGTACTTGAGGAATGTAAAAGATTACTGGTGCAACATTTTGTGTGGTAGATAAGAAAATTACAAAAACAAAACAAAAAACCTGAAATAAGCAGTGAAGGTGAAATGGGGCCCAGTTTATACCTTTGATTTGCCTTTTTTGAAGTGTGGGCCTATAAATCTTGTATGGCCTTCCGTAAGTTGCATACCTCAAAGGTAAATCAGAGGAAGATTCAGCAAGTAAAAGAGAAGGGCTGAAAGGTTTTGTGTGCGTGTGTGTGTGTGTGTATTGTCTTTTTAATTAATTGCCCCAGGGTTACTTAAGTAATTCATATTTGAAAAAAACCAATTTGCCACCTTCTGCAGCTGTTTAGATAAGGTTAGAGTTAAGTTTGCTCTTACGGATTTTGTTTTATCTTTTGTTTATTGTGTATATATTGTTTGCCTTTTTCATAAAATAATCCTTGGATTTGTTATCTATTGTTCCTGTTGTTTTTCACATCTTTACTATTGTTGTAAATAAATTCCTGTTTTGTTTTAAGTTACCCTAGTGGAGTGTTGGGTATAGGCAAGGCATATACACATACACACACAGAAATTAGGAAGCTTAAATTGCACAACTAGTAAAGCCTCAACACATTAGAAGCTGCAAATGATGCCACCTCGTGAGTAGTCCAGCACTTCTAGCACCAGTGAAAGTATCACTGTGGCATATAGGTATAACATCTTTGCCTACTCAGATTTTAAAATCATTTTCATGACCTCTGAGATGGAACTACTTAGTCCATTATTGAAGTGAGGTCTAAATTAAGAATTGTTTTCCTTACTTGATTTTTCCTATCCACTTGGTCTCCTGTGTTACTTGTATTGCTGGTGATGATGGACACAAAGGATTTGGTGTTACAGTGATCTACTGATAATTGAAAAGCCGGAAGCCCTGCTCAGTAGTTCTAGATGGCATTTAGTTATGTGCGATACCACAGAAATTTCTAAACATGTTGACTAAAATAGAATAGTTAAGTAGGCTTATATTATTTTGCTTTCCAGAGACAAGTTTCTGCTTTTCCTTCATGTTTGTGTTTGGCTTTAAATGCAGAATCCGTTTCCTTTTGCCTGAGATGATTTGATCTATTCTGGAGAATGTTCCATTGGTGTTGGAAAAGAAAGTATATTGGGCTGCTGTTGGGTGAAGTGTTCGGTAAAATTCTATGAGATCAGGTTGGTTGATTGTGGCATTTAGCTCTTCCGTGTCTTTG
Source organism: Trichechus manatus latirostris (assembly GCF_000243295.1). Lineage (NCBI taxonomy): Eukaryota > Metazoa > Chordata > Mammalia > Sirenia > Trichechidae > Trichechus > Trichechus manatus. The sequence continues at coordinate 8,694,907 of NW_004444036.1, forward strand.
TTGAGCTTCTTTCTGGATGTTCTGTCCTTCACTGAAAGTGGTGTGTTGAAGTCTCCTACTACTATTGTGGAGCTGTCTATCTCTCTTTTCAGTGCTGTTAGAATTTGTTTTATGTATTTTGGAGCCCTGTTGGGTGCATAAATATTTATTATAGTTATGTCCTCCTGGTGTACTGACCCTTTAATCATTATATAGTGCCCTTCCTTATCCTTTGTGGTGGATTTTACTTGAAAGTCTGTTTTATCAGAGATTAATATTGCCACTCCTGCTCTTTTTTGAGTGTTGTTTGCTTGATATATTTTTTTTCATCTTTGAGTTTTAGTTTGTGTCTTTAAAGTGTGTCTCTTGTAGGCAGCATATAGACGGATCGTGTTTTTTTATCCAATCTGCCACTCTGTCTCTTTATTGGTGCATTTAGTCCATTTGCATTCAACATAATTATTGATAGGTATGAGTTTAGTGCTGTCATTTTGATGTCTTTTTTTGTGTGTTGTTCACAGTTTCTTTGTTCCACTTAATTTTCTGTGCCTAGTCATTTTTCTTTATGTATTTTCTTTTCATTTTTTTCATTGTTGATTTTGTGTTTATATTTTATATTTTTATATTTTTCTAGTTTTTTATTTTGAC
>NW_004444036.1:8695710-8737513 GCF_000243295.1 Trichechus manatus latirostris
TCTTAAAATTTGGTTTTGGCAAGTTTGATTATAATATGTCTTGGTGACTTTGTTTTGGGGTCTGCCTTATGTGGGGTTCGATGAGCATCTTGGATAGATATCTTGTCATCTTTCACGATATCAGGGAAGTTTTCTGCCAACAAATCTTCAACAATTCTCTCTGTATTTTCTGTTATCCTCCCCCCCCCATTCTGGTACTCCAGTCCCTCGTAGGTTATTCCTCTTGATAGAGTCCCACATAATTCTTATGGTTTCTTCATTTTTTTAAATCCTTTTATCTGATTTTTCCTGAAATAAGTTGGTGTCAAGTGCTTTATCTTCAGTCTAATTCTGACTTCCATTGCCTCAATTCTGCTCCTGTGACTTTATATTGAGTTGTCTAATTCTGAAATTTTATTGTTAATCTTCTGGATTTCCGATTGCTGTCTCTCTATGGATTCTTGCAGCCTGTTAAATTTGTTATTATGTTCTTCTCTAATCTTTTTTATTTCCTCTATTGCATGTTCTGCGTTTTGCTTAATTTCCTAATTTCTTGAAGAGTTCTGTATATTAATCTTTTGTATTCTGCCTCCGATAATTCCAAGAAATTTTCCTCCTCTGGAAAATTTCTAGATTCTTTATTTTGGGAGTTTGCTGAAGCCATCATGGATTGCCTCTTTATGTGATTTGATAGTGATTGTTGTCTCCGAGCCATCAATAAGTTATTATATTTCTTTATTTTATGTTTGCTTACTGTGTCCTAGCTTCATGTTTTGATATGCCCAAATAATCTGTTCGTGCGAGCTAACCCGATCGTCAGCACGCCTGAAGCTCCAATGTCCTGCTACCAGGTGGCCTGACATGCCACTAAGTATGTGAGCCCAGGAGTCCACCCACTCCTGCATAGATTCAGCTCAGGTGCCCAGGTAGATAGCCACCAAGTGTGTAGTGTAGGCTCTCACTTACAGTCCTAGACAGGCATGGGTGATTGGTGTAGGCACAGGCATCTGGCTGCAGCAGCGGGACACACTCTGAGCAAGGCAGGGGGCTGACGGCCACCCCCGAGTGTCCAGGAGGAAGGCGTGTCCCTGTTCCCTAGAGCGCGTAGGTGGATGGGTTTTGCAGCTGGACTATGAGCACCTAATGCTGTTCGCTCTAAGGACTGGGAGGCATCTCTTATTCATGGGGTCCTATCGCAGGTGGCTTGGTGGCGTGGGTGGAGCCACCAGTCCTCAGGCCCCTGATGTGGGTAGGGGAAGACCCTGCTTAATGGGCAGAGCAGTGTCAAATGTCAAGGACCTGCCACTTCACAGCTGAAACCGTTGAAGTTAGAGTTCCGGTATACGCTGTTGTACTGTGGTAATGAGGGCCTACGCTGTTGAGATGGGCCCACACGTCTATGCAGGGGGAAAGGCACTCAAAGTCCGTGTGTCCCTTACGTCGGTGCCTAGGCAAAGGAGCTGTGCCTACCCTGGGTTCCTGGCTTAGGGGAGCCGGCAGTTTATTTTTCCCGTTTGTTAATTTGTTCACTCTCCAAGGCAAGGAGAATGGCTCCAGGAGTATGACAAATCCTACTTCTGGCCTGGGGGACTCGGCAATTGCTGGGAGCGGGGAGGTAAATGGGAGAAAGGTTTTTCCCTAAGGGGGGTGTTTTTGATCCGCACGGTATGCAATTACTTATCTTTCACTGGATTGAGGGCTGCTGCTTACTGGTTCTGGGTGGCTATGTAGACTCCCAGCGGCTGGGTCTCTCCTGGTGCGGAAAACGCACCTCCTGAGCACGGCTGCTTGCCTGCCTCACCGCTCACCCCAGAGCTGATCAGGCCTGAAGGGCTCAGGTTCTCACCGGGTCAGGTCTGGCAACTCCTCACTGCTTCTGAACTGTCTCTCCATCCCCCTGCCACTCAGTCCAGTTCCTCAGCTCTGCCTTTGATGTTCAGGGCTCCCAGATTGCCATATATAATCGAATCACTTGTTTTCAAATCATTTGTTTTTTCGGGTCTTTGTTGTAAAAGGGTCCACCGGAAGCATCTGACTACTCCGCCATCTTGGCCCCGCCTCCCGAGATGATTTGAAATACGTAGAGGTATTGCATCTGTTGGGGTTTGGGAGGTGGCTAATCACACCCCTTCACTCCTGTGGGTTCTAACCACATTGAAAATAGATATAGGAGACCACCAGTTGAGGGTGTGGCTTAATCTAGCAAAGCTAGATTGGGAGACCCAGAGGCCAAAATGATTCTATCTGCTATTTTCCCCCAATCTATGCCTTGATTAATACAGCCAGTGACTCAAAGGCATAGGGCCTACCTTATCCTCCTCTGAGTGAGCTGCAAAGAGACTGGTTAGCCTCCCACCAGAGAAGTGGAGTGAGTGGTAGAGAATGGTTGCAGCGTCCTTCCCAGCTGAGCAGAATTCCACTATGCCACCTTAATAAAATAAGGGTTAGTCCAATTCTAGGTCGCCCTCTGGCATTAGCACACTTGAAAATGGGAGGGGTTTTCCCTTTTGCTCTTGCTTGTTGTTTGAGTTTTTCCCCTAATGACTTTTACTCCTTCCACTGTAGGTGGTGGTTGGACAGACTTTCAAAGGTTTAGTTCTTGTTTCTCCCCAGGCAGTATGCTTTAATTTTTCTTCAGAAAAATAAAGGGCAAAATCATTTATTACACAAAGATGGAAACCTTGCAAGTTATTTTTGTTGCATGCTTTCATGACAAAAATTGGAAAAATGATCACCCACAATGCCATCTTGTTTATTTAAAGGGATTGTCTTTGTTCTCTTCTCATCTTAGTCCATATACATAAATATTTTTTCTGTCTTATAACCACAGCATCGATTCTATTCTGTGTTCAGCGATTTTCTCAAACATCAAGTGCATTTCCATATCTACTTGTTGCCTTTAAAAAAGGTTTTTTTTTAATGCATACACTTTTTGGAGAGAATTTAGAAAATTCAGAATGGTACAAAGAAGAAAGTAAAGTACGCTCCTTCTCAATTCCATTACCCAGAAGATCATTATCTTTTTACTGAGGTTTTATTTTTATTAGATTTTTCAACTGCAAAATACATGTTATTGTAACAAACGTACAAAACAACAGTAACAACAACAACAAAAAAAAGACAAAATAATCTCATCCCCACATTTCCCCCAAGCCAGCTTCCTTGATGTAATCATAGTTAACAGACTGTGTGTGTGTGTGTGTGTGTGTGTGTGTATGTGTGTGTGTGCTCCTCTGCACCTTTCCTCCATGCTCATACAAACCTGTACAAGACAGATATATGAAGAGAGTAAGAGAAGGCTTGCGGAAATGTCAACATTTTTGACCAAAATGAGATTACATATCTGCAAGTTACTTAATATATCATGTCCATCCCTCTGGGACAGTAGACCAAACTCTATCTCATTCTCTTTAATAGCTGAATAACATTCTACAGATTGGACCTACCGTAATTTATTCAACCATTCCTCTATTGATGGACATGTAGTTCGTTGCCAGTTTTCTGCCACTACAACAATGCTGTAGTAACGATCCTTGTGCATATAATCCTTACATACTTGTGTTTTGATTTATGTAAAATGAATTCCCCCAAGAGATGATCGCCAGGCAAAAAGATACATGCTATTTTAAAATTTTTAGTAGATATTACCAATTTTCTTCTGCTAGAATATAAATTACAGGAGTGCAGGGATTTGTCTCTGTTTTGTTCATTGTTCACCTAGCACCGGGTGCGTAGCAGGCGCTGAGTAAATGTTGGATGTCAAAGACTGAAGGATTTTAACAATTCACACTTCCACCACAATATATGGGTGTTACAGCCAATCTCATGGGTTAAAAAAAAAAAAAAGCCATCATTGTTTCAATTTGCTTTGATCTGACTCCTAGTGAAGTAAAGCAATACCTTCACATGTCCAATGGCCCTTTGAATTTTTTCTCTGATGACTTGCCTGTTCAAATTCTGTGCCCCTTTTTTGATTTGGAGTCTCTTGTACATTAGGTCTATTAACTTTTTAATAACGTTTGTTGCACATTTTCCTAGTCTATGGTTTATTTGCTATCTTTTAATATACAAAAACACTTTAATATTTGTGTAATCAAATATGTTTATTTTTTCCTTTATGACTCCTGGGGTTTCCTATCCTGCTTAAAAGGGTCTTTTCTACCCCAAGTTTCTATAAACATATTCCTAGATTTTCTTCCGATATTTTTATTATTTTCATTTTGTTTGAATTCTTACACAATTAAACTAATTTTGGTATATATTGTTTGGTAGAGGGTCTAGTTTCTTTTTTTTTCCCCCTTGGATAAAGAGCCAGTTATTCCAGTACTATTTATTCAGTAAGTCGTCATTTACCCTCTGAACTGAAGTAACACTTGGTTGTGTGTTAAGTTCATATATATCCTTGTGTTTATTTCTGGAGTTTATTTTGCTTTATGAATCTGTTATTCCTGTGCCCATACCATAGCTTTAATATCTAGAAGGCAAGTCCTTCTTCAGTTTTATTTTTTTTCATAATTTTCTTGACATTTATTCTTCCGTGTTGTTGTTGTTGTTAGGTGCTGTCGAGTTGGTTCCGACTCATAGTGACCCTATGTACAACAGAATGAAACACTGCCTGGTCCTGCGCCATCCTCACAATCGTTGCCATGCTTGAGTCCATCGTTGCAGCTACTGTGTCAATCCATCTCGCTGAGGGTCTTCCTATTTTTCACTGACCCTCTACTTTACCAAGAATGATGTCTTTCTCAAGGGACTGGTCCCTCCTGATAACATGTCCAAAGTACGTGTGAGACGAAGTCTTGCCATCCTCGCTTCTAAGGAGCATTCTGGCTGTACTTCTTCTAAGACAGATTTATTCGTTCTTCTGGAAGTCCATGGTATATTCAATATTCTTCTCCAATAGCATAATTCAAAAGCATCGATTTATTCTTCCATAGGAACATTAAAATCATTTTACCCAATTTCCCATAAAAGACCCATTGGGATTTTTCACTCAGATTGCATGAGTGTTTTATGTTAAATTGAGCTTGACAGTTTTATCATACTGTCTTCATATCCATGTTCCTCCATTTATTCCAGTCTTGCTTTACATTCTTTAATAAAATTTATTGTGTTCCTCATATAAGTCCTATGCTTTTCGTAAGTTTCTGTAGCTACCTAAATACTGCTAGAGTATAAAGAAGTTATTGATTTTTATATATTTTTCATGTACCCAGCTAATTTACCACATTATCTTCCCAATTCTAACTGTGCTTGAGTAGTCTTGAATTTCTTTGTGTGCAGTCATATCACAAAAAGATGTTGTCTTAGAGTTCCCTAGAGAAACAGAACTAATGAGATAAATATATACAGAGAGAGAGAGAAAGAAAGATTTACTTCAAGGAATTGGCTCACGCAGTTGTGGGGGCTAGCAAGTCCAAAACCTGTAGGTCAGGTGTCAGGCTGGAGACTCCTGCAGGCTTGTGTCCCAAAAACCATAGGTTAGGCGACAAGAAGAATGAAGAGGTAAGAATGCTCTGGCATAAACTCTCACTTAAACCACAATATAAAAAAAAAAAAGAAGAAGAAGAGTGTTCTAGCAAAATGTCTCTTTGTAATCTGGAGGCAAACTACCTTTTTGCTCTTAAGGCTTTCAACTGGTTGAGGCTCAAACATTGAAGAAGATAATCTACTTGAGGCCAACTGATTTAATCGTATATATCTTCTTTATAGCAGCAACTAACAGGTGACGGAGTACCCCATAAACAAGGTACGTACGGGCTTATATACTTGTGCTTACTAATCTGTGGTGAAAAACAGATAAAATTGTGCACTACAGATTAGAAAGTAAGCACAAGTAAGCCCGTGTGTACCTTGCTTACTGGCTAATCCGCCTCTGGCAACTAACTGGTGTTTTACCAGACAACTGGGCACCATAGCCTAGCCAAGTTGACACAATTAACCATCATAGATGTCAATTATTTTCTTTTTGTGTCTTACCTAGAACTACTAAAACAATGCTGAATAATATATGTAGTAGTGATAGCAGGTATTCCTGTGTTGCTCCTGATTTTAATGGCAATACTTTGGTATTTAACCATTTAATATAATGTTGGTTTTGGAAAATAGCCTTTAGTTATTAACTACTTTCCTGACTATTAATGTTATCGAATGCTCTTTAGTCACCTATTGATATAATTACTTGGTTTTCTCTTTTAATTTGTTGATGTAATGAAGTATGTTGAATTATATTGATAGATTTTCTAAAGTTAAACCATACTTGCATTTCCAGGACAAAAGGACCCTACTTAGGCATTTTTTATTGTTCTTTAAATATACTGTTGCTTAAATTGGCTAATATTTTCTTTAGAATTTTTGTATCTATGTTCATAATTCTGGAGTTTTCTTGTTTTGTGTGATTGTTATCAGGTTTGAATATTAATGTAATGCTAGCTCCATTAAGATAAATTTGGAAACTTTCCTGTAATCTGGAATGGTTTAAAAACCATAGGCATTATCTGATTTTTAAAGATTAGGTAGAATTCAGTTGTAAAAGCGTTTGGGTCTGATGCCTGTTTATAAATGACAGGTCTTTACTTTTCTGATCTCTTCTTCAACATTAATTGGTCAATCAGTTTTTCTTCTTAAAGAAATTTTTGTATCTATATTTCACTTGGAAATCATCCGTTTTCTCTAGCTCAGTACTTGTCATGTATGAATGTGGGTATGAATCACCCGAAGTATGTTGTGAAAAAGCTCATTCTGATTCCCTAGGGCTGGCGTGGGGCCCAAGATTCTGCATGTCTAACAAGCTCCCAGGTGATGCTGATGCAGCTGGTCCAAGGACCACACTTTGAGTGTCCAAGTTCTCTAAGAATTCAGTGGTTCTCAGTATTGGCTGAACATCAGACTCATGTGGGGAGCCTTTAAAATTCCCAGGCCATACCTCGGACCAATGCAATTAGAATCTCTGGGACTGGGACCCAGGCATTGGTATTTTTTCAAGTTCAGGTGATTACAATGCACAGCCAAGGTTGAGAACCACGCTTCTAGAATTTTAATTTATTGCCATAGAGATGGCGCCCTGGTAGCGTTGTGGTTAAGAGCTTGGCTGCTAACCAAAAAGTCAGCAGTTCGAATCCACCTGCTGCTCCTTGGAAACCCTATGGGGCTATTCTACTCTACCCTATAGGGTCGTTATGAGTTGGAATCGACCTGATGGCAGTGGGTTTGGTTTTTTTGGTTTATATCCTTGCTATTTTGAGACTACTTGATTTTTTAATTTTTGAAAAAATATTAAAATATCCCACCATAAGGGTGTTTTTATACAGTTTCCCTGTGTTTCCAGTTTTGCTTTATGTATATGGCTTGTGTGTTTTTTGTTACATAGATGTTTGACATGTCTTCTTCATGATTTTACTTCTTCCAGAGCATCTATTTTTATCCTCTTTAATGAATTTGGCCTTGAATTCTGCTTGTTTGATATATCTCTTCTATTTCAACAATCCTTTCTTATCTCTTATATGACAATTTTTCAGTCGTGTTATCATCTATTTAGACGTAAGTATACATTGCAGAATATATTGTTACCACTGTTTCTTGTCCATTTCAGCTTTCCTCATTTGACATCTCTGTGGTGAGGAAATTGTCATCTGATTGATGTACACCTCCTGTTTGTTCCCTCATATCTGGTATGTGGGTATATATTTTTTCTAAGGCTTTGACTACCCCAAAATACCTACTTTTGCCTTGACAGATGATATCTTAGTTGGGGGGGCGGGGGGTGGAGTATAAACTTTTGGTCATAGTCCCTTTCTTTCACAACTTATAGATGTTATTTTACTGTTTCCAACTTTAGTGTTATGAGAAGTTTGATGCTAGTCTGATTCTCTTGAGTCTGTTGCTTTTTTCTTTGATTCCTGACATTTGTATGATTTTATTTCTATCTTTGGAATTCAGAAAGTTCACTAGGGGTGTGTGTCTGTGTGCTCTTTATTTTGATTCTGCATTTGATTCGTTGGTGTCTTAGTTACCTAGTGCTGCCATAACAAAAATTACTACAAGTGGGTGGCTTTAACAAACAGAAATTTATCGTGTCACTGTTTTGGAGGCTAGAAGTCCCAATCAGGGCATTGGCTGTTGGGAAGAGTTCTTCCTTGTGGGTAGCCCCAGGAGTTCCTTGGCATTCCTTGATGTTCCTTAGTGTCTGTCTTCCCCCTGTGTATCTCTTTGCCTATTCTGCTCTTTTTGTAAGACACCACTCAGATGTGATTAGATTTAGGACCCACTTTCCTCTGGTATGGCCTCATTAACATAACGAAAGAAAATCTGTGTTTCCAAACAGGGTAATATTTAGAGTACCATGTAGGATTTTATCTTAAAAATTAATGGAGAGATAGTCAGGTTTGTCATTCATAAAATTGTTTCATTTATTGCAAGGTGGTCATGGCAAGGCATGCAAGTAAGACCTCACTACATTCATTTAGAACGGAGAATCAGAAATAAAAATTACAATGTTAGTTCAGTGGTTAGAGTCCAAATCTTTAGACTTCAGGCTTTTACCTTTTACAAGTAGTCTTGGGAGGAAGGTTTGACCACATCTTGAACTTGGCAGAGGTCCCTTGTAGCTAGGAGCCAAGGCTAGCAGCAGCAGACAGAATCTCAGTTCAGAGTCTCCGTCTTTGGAGAGAGTCAGATGCTAGAAGGAGGTTCCATCTCTGCCTTCTCTCAGTGGGTGAGCAGAAATTCAGGGTTTGTATGTGAATTCCTCACCTTGGCCTCACATGATAAGGGCCACATGATAAGGCAAAGACTAGTACATTATGTCTTCTCTCCAAGATTAGAGATTAGCCGAATGTTGCATCTCTTCTTCAAGGTTAGAGATTAAGGAGGTTGTTTAGAGTCTGATGTTCAGCCAAAACTATCCTTATGTCTCAAGAATAGTTTACAAAGATTAACTATGTTATGTTTTCTTTTATCACAGCATGCCGGGTCAAAGTCAACTTCAAGGTTGTTTACATTCTTCACATACTCCACATGCTTCTATGTCTAAATTCAGAAATTTTCTAAATAACTTTCTAATGGCTTCCAAGTTTCTAATAACTTAATGTTAGAGAACCTCACAAAGGTAGACATATTTATGTTTCTAAGTTCATATTATGAGTGGTTATATATATGTATTTTGAAAACATACTAGTGACTTATACCTTATGTGATTTGAGAGCATCATAGAAACAGAACATACAGGTACAGGGGTTAGGATTTCAACATATATTTTTAGGGGGCACAATTCAATCCATAACAGTTGAATTTTATTCACAAAAATTTTTCTCTGGGAGCCTCCTCCCACTGTTCCAATCTGTCTTGATTTCTCCCCGTGTCTATTGGTACAGCTACTATCCTTGAATAATTTCTTATTATTTTCCTGGAATATATTTACTGTTTCTTTAACATTATCTTTCTCTTTCTAGGCTTACACTCTCACATGCTGGAACACATCCTCTAAGTTCCTGAAAAAAGGCTTGGGGAGATAAACTTTGAGTCCTTGCATATCTGAATATGTCTTTATTCTGCTCTCACTCTTAATAGTTGAAGCTTGATAGTTGACAATTCCATTGTCTTATGGCATTTAGAGGTACTGATAAGAATTCTGATGACAATCTTACTCTACTTCTTTTGAAGGCAATCTGTTTTTCCTCTTTGGAAATTTTTCTTTATCCTTGATATTCTGATATTTCACCACAATAGACCCAAATATATATTTTTAATTTTCCTACTTGGTTTTTGATTGGCTCTTTTAATATGAAAACTGGTGTCTTTTTTTTCACCTTTGGGGAATTTTCATCTATTATTTCTTTTATTGTTTTCTTCCTTTATTTATTATCATCATATTTTGTTGTGGTGAAAATATACACAACAAAACATACACAAATTCAGCAATGTCTACATGTATATTTCAGTGACACTGATTACATTCTTTAAGTTTTGCAACCATTCTCGCTATCCTTGTCCAAATTATTTCATCACCATAACATAAACTCAATGCAAAAACTCTCTCTTTACCCCTCCTTCCCATCCTTGGTAACCACTAATAATTTTTAATTTCTATATATTTGCTTAGGAGCCCTGTTGGCGCTAAAGTGGTTAAAGCACTCAGCTGCTAACCAAAAGGTCAGTGGTTTGAACCCACCACCTGCTCTGAGGGAGAAAGATGTGGCAGTCTGCTTCCGAGAAGATTACAGCCTTGGAAACCCTCTGGGGCAGCTCTATTCTGTCCTATAGGGTCTCTCTGAGTCGGAATCAACTTGATGGCAGTGGGTTTGGTTTTTGGTTTTTGGATATATTTGCTTATTTCATATAAGTGAGATCATAACAGTATTTGACCTTTTGTGACTGACTGATGTCACGCAGCATAATGTTTTCCAAAGGTTCATCCATGTAGTGGCATGCATCAGGACTTCATTCTTCTTTATGGCTGATTAATATTCCATTGTATGTGTGTACCACATTTTGTTTATCCATTCATCTGTTGATGGACATTTCGGTTGTTTTCATCTTTTAGCTATTGTGAATAGTGATGCAAAGAACGTTGGTGTTCATGTATCTGTGTGTGTCACTGCTTTTAGGTTTCTTGGGTATACTAAGAGTGGAATTGCTGGGTCATATGGTAGTTCTGTGTTCAACTTTTTGAGGAACCGCCAAACTATTTTCTACAGTGTCTGTACCATGTTACATTCCCACCAGCGATGGATGAGGGTTTCTGTTTCTCCACAACCTCACCAACACCTATTGTTTTCCATTTCTTTCATCATTGCTATTCTAATGAGGGTAAGATGGTATCTCGTTGTGGTTTTGACTTTGAACATCTTTTCATGTGGGTGTTGGCCATTTGAATATCCTCTTTGGTGAAATGTCTGTTCAAGTCCTTTGCCCATTTTTTGATTGGGTTGTCTTTTTGTTAAGTTGTAGAAGTATTTTATATATTTTGGATATTAGACCCTTATTGGATATATGGTTCCCCAAAATTTTCTCCCAGCCTGTAGGCTGTCTTTTTACTTTTTTGATAAAGTCCTTTGATGCACAAATTTAATTTTTATGAGGTGCCATTTATCTACTTTGTCTTTTGCTGCTTGTGCTTTTGTTGTTGTATCTGATCGCCCATCACTAAAAGCTAGGTCCCACAGCTTTGCCCCTACATTTTCTTATAAGAATTTTACGGTTTTAGTTTTCACATTTAGGTCCTTGATCCATTTTGAATTGGTTTTTGTGTGTGGCGTGTGTCTTGGATCCTGATTCATTCTTCTGCATGTGGAAATCCAATTTTCCCAGCACCATTTATTGATGAGATTCTTCCTTCGCCATTGGATGGACTTAGCACCCTTGTCGAAAATCAGTTGACCATAGATGTATGGATTTATTTCTGGACTTTCAATTCTATTCCATTGGTCTATACAGTATGTCTACTATTATACCAGTACTAGGCTGTTTTAATTCCTGTGTCTTTATAGTATATTTTGAAATCAGGAAATGTGAGTCCCCCTATTTTACTCTTCTTCAAGATTGCTTTAGCTATTCGAGATCCCTTGCCCTTCCATATAAATTAGAGGATTGGCCTTTCCATTTCTGCAAAGAAAGCTGTTGGAATTTTGATGGAGTACCCTCTTTTTCTTTTTTTTAGCTCTTTTGGAACTTTCATTAGACCAGTGCTGATACTTCTTGATCTGTCCTTGTTCTCTCTTAACTTTTCTTTCACATTTTTAAATTTCTGTCTTTCTTTTTTCCTTTTGTACTGTGTTCTAAGAAAATTATGCAGAAAAACTTGTTCTTTGGCTGGGTAGCTTTTTTGGGGGAAGGTTATTTGTCTTTTTTAATAATTTATTTTGTTTTTGTTGTTGAGCATATGCACAACAGAGCATACACCAATTCTACAATTTCTTCATGTGCAATTTAGTGACATTGACTGTATTCTTCGAGTTGTGCAACCGTTCTTACCCTCCTTTTCTGAGTTGTTGGCTAGGGAGTTTCTTGACATTCAAAGTTTTATTTTCCAAATCTTCAATTAGCTTGTTTCTTAACAGTCAATTCTTCTTTTATGAGTGTGATAGCCTCTCTAATCTTTCTTCAGATGTTAATTATATTTATTTTTAAGTAAGCTTCTGTTTGCTACATCTGCTCTTAATAATCACAATCTAAGTCAGGGCCTCATGTGATCCATTTATTGCAAGGCGTTCATCCAAAGAAATATAGGTCAGCAGCCAAAATTCATGACAAGTAATTTACAGCTTTTACATATTCTTTTGAGAAAAGCCAAAGAGGAAATACATCTTTAATGCCCATCTAACATCTTAAATATTCCTTCCCCCCAGTACACGTTACACCACTGGCAATAAGTCTCTGAAAATCTCTCCAACTGTTAACTTTCCAACCCTTCAAAATCTTCTCCTCTAATATCTAGTTTATAGAGCTTCTTTTTGCCTGTCTTCTTCCCAATTTGGTATCTCCAGGTGTCCTTTTTTTTTTTTTTTTAAAATCTCTTCCTTATACACTACCTGTGGATTCTCTACAACAAAAGAAAACCCAAGAGCTATATAACATGAAGAAAAATCTCTCCCTTAGAAACTGAACATAGTGAGGGAGGATTGTGAATACTCATACTGGAAAATTTTTTGTCCCTGTTATACTTTGCCCAAGGAAGTCTTTGAAGGTCTCTGTAAAGAGAGTACTGGTATTTAATCATGGCACCCAAAGGCTAATTCTCCTACAGTTCAATTTCCATTCTCCTGCTGGGGCCCTGGCATCCTGGAGGCTCTGCCAGGCTGAGCCTGAACCTGACTGAATTCATCATGAGTCCTTCCACAAACCCTAGAGCCAGGCAGGGGCAGACACTCCACAGTTTTTGTCCTATGTAATGTGAAAATGAGGATGTGCTCACAAAGTAGCTATCTTCATGTTTGCAGGCTGCTCCTGGATGATCTTGTTTCTTTACAACTTGAAGCAAACTCAGGCCATATAGAACCTCCCAATGTTTTGGTGGTAGCATTTTGGGTTTTATTTCTCATTTGTCTGGATTTCCAAAGTGTCAGGGTATGATTACCAAACAATCACTGCCACCTCCCTTGTGACTCATCCTGTTCAACTGAAAGCAAATTAGTGGGTGCTTTTGAGGGGGTGCTACTCAGGTTTCAGACCCTGCTTATCCAAACCAGTGGGATCTTGCTTCGTTGCGGTTCGAGCACATTTTAAATCATTTCTTCCCCCTAGATCTACTCCAGAATCATCAGGCTGAGGTTTATTATTTAATCTTGCTTTTGGAGAATGGATATGGTAGCCTTTTTCTCTTCCTCAGATTAGCTTCACGAACAGTGAGAATTCAGAAGATTGTGAAGTGTAAGATTATTTAATAAACTTTGACTATCCATCAGGATTACAGGCCTTTAATCTAGATCAGTGGTTCTCAATCTAGCTGCACATTGGGCTCACCTGGTAAGCCCTGGTGGCGCAGTGGTTAAAGCACTCGGCTACCAACCAAAAGGTCGGCGGTTCAAACCCACCAGCCACTCTGTGGCAAAAAGATGTGGCAGCCTGCTTCCGTAAGGATTACAGCCTTGGAAACCCTGTGGGGCAGTTCTACTCTGTCCTATAGGGTTGCTATGAGTCAGAATCGGCTTGATGACAGTGGGTTTTGGTTTCGGTTTGGGAGTGTTTAAAAAGTTCCTCTGCTTGGTACCCAGCCCAGGCCAATTGAATGTGAATCCCTGAGGGAGGGGCCTAGGCATCAGTATGTTTAAAAAGCTTCCCTAGTGACTCAATGTGCAGCCAAGATTGAGAACCTGGTGTTTTTGGGCCTTCTTGCCTTGCTGTCTTCTTCCCCAGTAGATGCCTGCTGTAATAGCACGGCTTCAAACCGGTTCATTCTGGTTTCAACCCCTGCTGGAAATCTGCATTTCCACCTCAGATATACTGAATCAGAATCTACATTTTAACAAGATCCCCAGATGATTCTTATGTGTAATAAATTTTGTACTAGTGGTTCTTAGAATTGGTCCCTAACCAGGGCATTAGCTTCTCCTGGGAACTTGTTAGAAATGCAAATTCTCAGCAGGGGTTCGAACTGGAAGGAACTGGTTTGAAGCCCAGTGTAATAGTTATTACATACTGGACAAATAGACGGTGGCCTTTTCCCCTTCTCACTAACACATGCTAGTAAGTTGGATCTATGCATTGCAGCAATTGTCCCTTCCGCCATTCTCTCTAGCACTGTGAATTAACCCCCAAAAAACAAACAAAAAACCCCACAATATTGGTGACCTTAGGTCCATGAACACCCTAACATGGAAGTCCCTTAATTGATGCTCAGTTCTTGGGGTTTCCACCTTTGTACCTTTTTTTTTTTTTTATCTCTAATCACAGATCAAAGTCTTTTGCTCTGGTACCTTAAGAGGTACTTCTCAGTAATTTATTACATTTATAGTAGCAAGTATTCCACACCAGTGATTTTAAAGCCTATATTATCACAAACCTTCCAGAGGCTGCTAAGTCCCAGGGGGGGCTGATGGCTCTGGTAGAGCCTAGGAGGGCCCTGAGTGAATGCAGACATACCAATCACAGACTCCCTGTTCCCATCTACGAACAACTTCAGTTTCTTAAGAAACTGTGCACCTGTGGAGATTATGTTTAAAATGGCATCTGATTTACAACTTTAGATTTCTCAATTTGATAGACCTACATAATGCCACATATATTTGATTCTCTCTCTGGTATATGCAGTTCTAATGGCACATTCTCCTCACATTTGCCGCCCTGACTCCAGACTTCATGATGTCCCTCTCTTGAGCCATCTGGAATTAGTGTCAGATCTAGCAGGGCTTGGGTCTGGGCAACTCCTATTCTTTAACATCATTGTTCTGACAGTATGCTGTTCATGGTGAAAATGTTTACTTGTTCAGGGCTAACATGAAAGTTTTAATCTGAAGTCCAGCTGAATACCATACCCTAAAACCCCAAAGGTGGCTTATAGCACCCCAAAATGTAATCCAGGTTCTCTGTCCCTTGCCTTGTTGAGGAAGAGGTGGGACAGTCAATAACTATCCCATGCATGACCTTTTCTTGTCTTTGTCTTCTACTTGGGAGAAAGCAAGGTTTTGTGGATGATTGGAGAGGAAACCCTATGGGGCAGTTCTACTCTGTCCTATAAGGTCGCTATGAATTGGAATCAACTCGACAGCAATGGGTTTGGAGAGGTAAAGGAGTCCCTGGATGGCGCACACGGTTAAGTGCTGGGCTACTAACCGGAAGGCTGGCAGATCTAACCCACCCAGAGGCACCTCGGAAGAAATATCTGCTTCTGAAAGGTCACAGCCATGAAAACCCTATGAAGCACAGTTCTACTCTGCATACATGGGGTTGACTAGATGGGCAACTGGAAGGAAGGAAAAGGGGAGGTAAAAGGTGTAGAATACCCTCACTCTCAGTCAGGCAAGCATCCCAAATTAGTTCTTTACTTCATAATCCAAGCCATATGGAGTCTAAAGATGAACTTGGAATATTGTCCTTCATCTCTTCAATTCATCTTGTGCACCTGGGTCCAGTACTTCAGCTACTAGAGAGCAACCGCCTTGAATCATTTCTCTTGCATCTTCACTTCTTCCTCATATTCTTTGTTTTTTTTTATTACCTTCTATTCCCCTCCATGTTCCTGTCTCTTCTTCTGTCATGGACTGTCAGTTATACTGTACTCCACCCAGTTCCCCTGTTGGATGGGGGAAGAGAAAGCGTTAGATCCTGAAGGCGGAGATGGACATTGGAAGAGTTCATCATGGTACCATGAGATCTGGGTGAAATAGTTACAAAGCAGCAAGACGTCTCTATGAAAGATACCTTTCTGTTGGTGTATATTTTGAACCTAATTATGCTGAAAGAATTCATGTCTCCTTCTTAGCTTGCAATTATATTTTTTTTAAAAAGCCTTCTCCTGTTATCTCAATCTCGAGATGTTTTAAGGCAAGTGGAGAGAAAAAAAAAAAAACACCAACAAAATCACCCCTCCATATATTTCCTCTGGTATTATTTGTGTGTGTTGGTTGAGCTTGGTGTCTGTCTTTCATGGTACTGGATTTTCTCAGATGCTTTTTGATTTTTGTGTGCTCATGTTTGTATTTGAGGATGCCTGCTCATCTGTTTGTGGGTACTGGTTCTGATTTTGGAGTTTATTTTTAGGATGATGGGGAGGAGAGTAGGGGATGCTAGACTGCCTCTCTCTCTTGAGGTTTACTGACTTTCTTGGGGGAAGTTTTAGTCAGAGAGTAAATATTGCTGCTATCCTCTGCTCTGCACCAGTCCCTGGGGTACAGGGGATGAATGAGAGAGAGAGAGCTCGCACACTCCTCAAGTCTTCAAATTAACTCCCCAGAATATTGCTCCACAATTCGCTCACACTCCTTATAGCCATTGCTTCTGAATTTTTCCATTCCCCTTCCTCAGTCCTCTCTTGGGTTGTTTGGGTCACAGATTTGAACCCACCATCTATTTTCCTTCAAGAATGCCTTAAAATTTCTGGTTCACAATGTTTTGCTTTCTAGTGGTGTTATACATAAATCATTTAAAAATATTTATTTCTTTCATTTCCAGGCATTTGGATGGGATTTAGGTACATGTGACCAGTTTGCAATTTTTATACAAACGCTGGGAAGCTGCCTTGAAAGGCTTTTAAGTGGAGGGTACATGGAGAACATTCAAGTATGTGATAGGAAATTACTCTGTATCAATAAATTTAAAAATTTGTTTGACTGTGACCTATAAGAAGAAATACATTTTACATAGAAATTTATTGCATGATGCACACCTCATCCATATATATAACTGAGGCAAGAGTTTCATTAAACATGTGCAATGAGTTGTGAATTTTTTATTGTATTTTATTTCATTAAAACATTTACTTATCACAATCCACTAAGTTGATTTCATGACCCACTAATAAGTTACATCCTATTGGTTGAAAAGCCCTGATAGATGACCTTTAATATTTATAATAGCCCCGATATTTTATCCATATAAAAAAAGTTTAGAAGTTAATTTATGCATCATGAATGGTACGACCATTTTTCTAGAAGTATAGCATTTTGTTAGGCACAAATGGCAACATGTTATTGAATTTATCAGTTGTGATGCTGATGTGAAGTGCCCGTAGTTTAAAATAACTGCTCTTCTAAGTTAGCAATACTCAAATCTTGGTTTATATACAAAAACTTTACATGTTGTTATGATATAATTTGTCACCATATTTGCCAAATTCTGCAACAAAATTTGAAAAAGAAAATCACAGAAATCACTTAGGATGTGGGAGTATCATATTATCTTTCTTTGAAAATCAATCATCAATATGCTATATGTGATAATTCCCTATTTACAAGAATATTTGATTGGCTGCTTAAATCCCTTTAGTCACAGGGTGTGTCAGAAGGTACTGTTCTCAAGGGAATGTGCTCGAGTTCATAGTGAAGGGTGCCACCTACTGGAATTACTAATATTCTCTGTAACACCACTAGAAATTCTTTGAGGACTGTTGAATACTAATATTTCCTCCATTCCTGGGGCACCACTCCGCTCTTCCCCCTACTGGCCCCTTTTTAACACAGCATAAACAGAGCACAGAATTCCCATGCGGGCTGTGGTAGGCAGCTTCTGAAATAGGATCCCAAAGTCCTCTTCTCCTGGTATTCATGCCCTTGTATAATCCTCTCCCCTTGAATGTGGACTGCTCCTAGTGACTTGTTTCTAATGAGTAGAATATGATAAGAGTGATGGGATATTACTTCTATGATTAGGTTACAAAAGACTGTGACTTCCATCTTGATCACAAACTCTCTCTCTCTGGTGCCTCTTGTTTGCTTGCTCTGATGAAGCCAGTTACTATCTTGTAAGCTTCTCTACAGAGAGGGCCACGTGGCAAGGAACTGAGGGCGGCCTTTGGCCAACAGCCAGCAAGGAACTGAGGTCCTCAGAGTAACTGAGGCCCTCAGTCCAACAGCCTATGAGAAATGGAATCCAGCCAACAACAACATGAGTGAGCTTGGAAGCGGATCCTTCCCCAGTGGAATCTTCAGATGACCACAGCTCTGTGAGAAACCCAAAGCCAGAAAACTCAGCCTAAGCTGAGCCCAGATTCCTGACCCTCAGAGGCTGAGAAAAGAAATATTGTTGTTTTAAGTCATTAAGTTTTAGGATAAATTATTATGCAGTAACAGACGGCTAATTCAGGTGCCAAAGATGACTCACTAGTTTTGGCTGATTTCAAAAGGTTTCAGAAGTTTCCTGTTTGAATTTGGTTTAATAAGCCTTGCCTGCCTGCTTAGTCTGTTAGAACCAGGGCTTTGAACCGGTTCAGTCCAGTTTGAACCCTTGCTGAGAATTTGCATTTCTAACAAGTTCCCTGCTGAGAGTTTGCATTTCTTTTTTTTTTTGGACTTTATTTTTTTTGGAGTTTATATATATATATTTTTATTGTGATTTAGGTGAAAGTTTATAGAGCAAATTAGTTTCTCGTTAAACAGTTAATACACAAATTGCTTTGTGACATTAGTTGAGAATTTGCATTTCCACCCCAGATATACTGAATCAGAATGTACATTTTAACAAGATCCCCAGCTGACTCTAATGTATAACTTCCTGGGAACTTGTTAGAAAGTCAGATTCTCAGCAGGGGTTAAAACCAGAATGAACCGGTTCAAAGCCCTGGTTAGAACTTGCAGCTCCAGTGGAGTACTCCTGGAAGCCTCTGGGGCCACTCAGTCTGTCGTCTTGAAAAGAGGATGTCACAAAAACCAGGTTTTTATCATATACTAGGTGAGTGAACATTTTAAGTATACTTTCCAGATTAACTTGCATTACTTTTCATTATTAGTTTTCAGTTATAAGAATCAAACATGAACACATTCTCCTTATGAAAATAAGTACATTACAAATATAGAGTCCTCTTTGACAGTACCCTGATCCAGTTGCCTCTCCTCCCCAACTCCCAACCTCCTCATTCCGTTTTGAGTTTGGAGTAAATCTTGCCAGAGCATAAAATTTATATAAACACACGTGTTTGTTTTTACAAAAATTATACTCTCCTGCAATAGCATTTACTTTTTTTCACTCCTCCTTGTTTTTTTTTCCTCCACTCAACCATCTCACCCAGTTTTTTATTTTATTGTGGTAAAATATAAATGAAAAAGCTTGACATTTTAGCCATTTTTAAGTGTACAATTCTGTGACATTTATTACATTCCCCATGTTGTGCTACCATCACCACTATCCATTTCCAAAAGTTTTTCATCACCACACAGAGAATCTCAGTGCTCCCCCAGCCCCTGGTAACTACTAATAAACTTTTGTCTCTAGGCATTTATCTCATTCAGTTTTTAGATGCCTGTTCATGCATGTAGATCTAGTTCAGTCTTAGCTATTGAGTGAAAAGACCTCATTTTGTGTCTCTCTTTCCCTACTGATGGCCTTTAAGGTTGTTTCCAGATTTTCATTATTATAAACAATGCTGTAGTGAACATCTCCTACCTGTCTGTGCCAGAGTGTTTTCCTAGGGCAGACACCCAAGAGAGGAAATGCTGGGTCATATGATCTGCACAGCTTTAGTCTTAGAGACACTGCCAAATTGCCCACCAAAGTGGCTCTGCCAATTTATACTTCCTGCAGTAATGAAAGTGCCTGTTTGCCTTAAACCTTGCCAAAATGTCCTATTTTCCAATCTGGTGGGTGAAAAACGAATTCTCATTTACTCTTATTCCTCCGGTCATTAGTGAGGTTGAAAATCTTTTCATGAATTTACTGGCAGTTTCTCTCTCTTTTTATAGGGCTCCTAGAAAAGCAGTTTGTGGGGGATGGGGAGGTGGATCTGAGCTTGGGTGCCGGCTACTCAGAGAAGCTGCTCAGTGCTGATTGCACTGGGAGAGTTCGTGAGAAATTGAGATCACGTGCAGCCTCTCCCTCTGAGGTGAGGAAGAGTCTCTAGTTTCAGCCAGGCCATTAATTTAGAGAGTTGCTGGGGTCATCCAGTATACAAACTGCTTGCCTCTTCTCAGTATTACTGTGTGAAGGCAAGAACAAGGAGGTTATGCTGTTGGCTGGACTAATAGCCCCTGATAATCAGTGCAAGGAGCTCTGGTGGTGCAGTGGTTAAAAGCGCTCCGCTGCTAACCAAAAGTTCGGTGTTTCGAACCCACCAGCCGCTCCGAAAGATGTGGCAGTCTGCTTCCATAAGGATTTACAACCTTCGAAACCCTATGGGGCAGTACTACTCTGTCCTATAGGGTCGCTATGAGTTGGAATCGACTCGATGGCAGTGGGTTGGTTTTCTGTTTGTCTTAGTCAATGCAAAATAGGTTGCTGCTACACTATAGGGACCAGGGCAGAGGATGAATGGAACTCAGAGGGCTCCCCTGGGTAACAGTTAATGGAAGATAATTAACTAACAAAGGCACAGACCTTCTGGGATTAAAGTTTGGGACACCTCACACCAGCAAAGTAAGAGGAATTAGGATTGTATAATGGAGGTGGGAAACCTCATGACCACTTGCAAAAATCAAGACTGTTGGCCATACTCAAAGTTTCTTCCTTGCAAATATGTATATTTATATATTTTAATGAATTTCTCATCTTTTTAATTCCTGTCTCCTCAATATGGATGAAGACAGTTAAACTTGCTATTCAGCCCATAAAAAAACCATTGCCACTGAGTGGATTCCGACTCATAGCAACCCTATAGGACAGAGCAGAACTGCCCCACAGGGTTTCCAAGAAGCGGCTGGTGGATTCAAACTGCCAACCTTTTGGTTAGCAGCCAAGCTCTTAACCACCGCGCCACCAGGGCTCCATTTAGCCCATAGGCTATAGAATTATGATGAAATCTGAAGAGGAGCAGATCTTGGAGCTGGATGCAGAAACTGAGGAGACATTAGGGTGTCTCTCTTTGGGGAGCGTGTGAGTACATTTTCTGTTGTATGGGAAAAATCACATTATTTTGGCCAACAGAATTTTTGGAAGTGTATACAGGTAGTTCCCGACTTACAACAGTGCTCTGTTCCAACAACCCTGTCCTAAGTCGGTTCTGACCTAAGTCGAATAACTCATTTAAAAAAATTTTCATTATTATTGCCTTTTATTATCAGTATCTTTATAAATCTGACCTTATTTGTCTTTGGGGGTTGGAAACATTATATATAAATTTACAGGTATATTTTAATACATACATACATACATAAAAAATACACAAATCATAAAAATTTACTGTGATGATGAAGAAGAGTTGGATGACGTTGGCATTTTTTCAGTTGCAGTAATAACTCCACTTGTGGAAG
This sequence comes from Trichechus manatus latirostris, assembly GCF_000243295.1. Classification (NCBI taxonomy): domain Eukaryota; kingdom Metazoa; phylum Chordata; class Mammalia; order Sirenia; family Trichechidae; genus Trichechus; species Trichechus manatus. The sequence goes on from NW_004444036.1 coordinate 8,717,019, forward strand.
GTTCTGGATCATCTGGATTATCCCTGTGAAAAGGGATGGCGTTTCTAGTCAGAAAGTTAGTGAGAGTTGTCTGGAAGGTCCTTTTCTTTTTTTTTCTTCATATATTTTGCGGTGACATCTCACTGCTTTCCGAATTTGCCTATCGACTTTAGCAAAGCGATCAGCATTTGGGTCCATGTTTTCCAGCAACTGAACCCCTGATTAGTTTAGAAAACTAAATCTATACTGCAGTGTTTTAAACAGTAAATCAGAAAATTAAACATCTTCAAGTGAATATCTGAGAGTGATAACATTAGCAAATTACATGCTGCAACGTTGTATGTAGTACATATTACTAACAATGAGATGTACAAAACAACAACAACGGACAGTCCTAAGTACAGTTCACTGTAACTCGAATACATCTGAGGACTACCTGTATACGGGAAGAAGGGTTATGTGAACAATGAGCAACCAAAGGGATGGACTGTTTGGGGAGGTGTACCTCTCAACACTCATTCATCCTTCCTAACAGCACACAAAATTAGTCTCGGAAATTCCCTTGGTGTATACAATCTTGGTGGAATGATACATTAAGGAGCTGGCAGAACTCCCACTACAGAAACTAAAGAGGCCCCTGAAGGCTCCATCTGCCAGATTCTTCCTCTCATCTCTTCGATAGAGACAAGGTGCCAGCACGTAGCCTAAACTATGTGAGGGTGACTCATTTTTCTGGAACTTTTAATCCTTTACTTCTAAATGGAGTGAAACAAGTCTATTAATCATTCATACCAGTGGCAGAGCTGGGAAAGATTGTCAAGCAACTCCAGCTAGAGAGACTCTCTGGAACACCTTGATTCTTTCTGCTCTGCTCCATTGGATGAATACCTTACAATTTATTTATTCATTCTCTATTGACATCTGGGGCTATCACAAATACTGCTACTATGAACATTCTTGTACTTTTCTTTTGGTGCACATTTTCAGACATTTCTCTTGGGCATATACTCAGGAGTAAAATTCCTGGATCATAGTGGTAATAGATTACATCATGCATCTTTGACTTATCAAAGTCGAATGTTCAGTGGTATTTTTGTCTACTTCCAGACAATGCAGGGACCTTAGAACATTCTGTTTCTACTCCCTCCTGACTTATATGCCACTGTAATTGTGTATATTAAATCTCTGTTATGAATTGAATTGTGTGTCCCCAAATATGTGTTGGAATCCCAATCCCTATACCTGTGGATATAATCTAACCTAATGTAACATAATCACCTTCTATAATACAATCTAATGTAATGTAAGTAATGAGGTCATATCAGTGTGGGGTGGATCCTAAACCTAATCACTTCTGAGTTACAAAAAGAGCAAATTAGACACAGAGGCGCGCACACACATGGGGGAAGAACAGATGCCATGTGAGGATTGCCAAGGAACCAACACTGCTGAGACTCTGATTTGGACTTTCAGTCTCTAGAACTGTAAGAAAATTAATTTCTGTTCTTTAAAGCCACCCACTTGTGGTATTTCTGTTACAGCAGCACTGGGAAAGTAAGACAACCTCACAGGACATTATTATTGTATTATTCAGTTAATATTAATTTAGAACTCTACATATTTATCCTTTCACTTGCTCTTCATTGCTTCCTGTATCTCCAAACTTCCATCTGGGATTATTTTCCTTCTGCCTGAATGACACACTTTAGTATTTCTTTTAAGGAAATTCCACTGGTGATGAATTCCTTTTGTCTAAAAATATTTTCATTTCACCTTCATTTTTGAAGGATTTTTTTTATCAAATATGTAATTTGGGACAGCAGTTATTTTCTCTCAACACTTTGAAGCTATCATTTCATTGTCTTCTGACTTACTCTGTTGCTCTGTTGAAAAATTAGCTGTCGGTCTTATTGTTACTCCTTTGAAAGTGATTTTTCTCTTTTCGTATCTTCTTTTAAGATTTATTTCTTTATCTTTTGTTTTCAGCAGTTTGACTATGATGCACCTAGGTGTGGTTTTCTTTGTATTTATCCTGCTTCAGATTCATAGTGATTCTTGTGGCTTATATGTTTCATTAGTTTTGGAAAATTGTCAGCCATTATCTCTTCAAGTATTGCTTCTGCCCCATTTTGTCTCTTCTTTCCTTCTGGGACTCCAGTTACCCTTTTGTTAAATCTTTTCATTGTAATACATATGTGTCTTACACTGTTTTCTGTATTTTCCGTTTTTTGTTTTCTGTACTTCATCATGGATTTTTTTCTCCTGGCCTATCTTCCAGTTCACCAATTATCTCTTTAGCTGTGTATAATATGCCGTTAAGCCCATCAATCCAAGTTATTAATTTCAGTTACTGTATTTTTCTGTTCTAGATTCCCGTTTGAGTATTTTCATAGTCTTGAATTTTCTGCCAAAATTCTTAATCTTTTCTTTTAATTATTTGAATATATTAACCATAGTTATTTTAAACTTGGAATCTAATAACTTTATTATCTGGATATCCTGTCATTCTGCTTCTGTTGTATGGTTTTCTTCCCTTGATTTTTATTTCACATTTATTCTTGAAGGATACTGAGTATAGATTTTTAGGTTGGCTGTTATTTTCTTTCACCTCATTAAAATGAACTTTTCATTGTTTTCTGGCCTCCTTCTGCCCCCTGTTTTTTGGTGGTGGTGTTATAGAAAAGTCAGCTGTCAGTTTATTTCTTCTTTGTAAGTAATATATCTTTATTTTATGATCGCTTTAAAATTATCTTTTTGGAGATTTTTCCTGCAATTTCAATATGATGTGTTAGGTGTGGATTTATTTCTTTATCTTTTCTTTCTTTTAAAATCCTGCTTGGAATGCATTGGGCTTCTTGAATCTAAGAATTAGTGTCTTTCATGTCAGCTTATATTACTTGAAAATATTGCCTCTTTCTTTTCCTTCTGGAACTCCAATTAGACATATGGCAGACTTCTCACACCATTTTCTATGCTAACTTTTCTTTTGTATTTTCTTCTTATAGCTATGATAAATTCTAGATAAAGTTTTCTGAATCAATTTCCAATCAGCTCATTCTTTCTTCATCTCTGTTTTGTCTGCTGTTAAACCTATCCATTGGATTTTTAACTTTGGTTACTGTTTTTTATTTCTAGAAGTTCTGTTTGGCTCTTTTTCAAATATTTTGCATCACCATTTTTTAAAAATAAAGTTTTTTTAAAGAATAGTTTTAGATTTACTGAAAAGTTGCAAAGATAGTACAGAGTTCCCATACACCCCACATCCAGTTTTCCTTATTGTTAACTTTTTACATTAGTATGGTAGATTTTTCACAACTAATGAACCAATGTTGATTCATTATTGTTAACTAAACTCCATACTTTATTCATATTTCATTAGTTTTTCTCTAATATCTTTTTTCTGCTCCAGGATCCCATCCAGGGTACCACATTACATTTTAGTTGTTATGTCTCCTTAGGCTCCTCTAGGTTGTAACAGTTTCTTAGATTTTCCTTATTTTTGATAACTTTGACAGTTTTGAGGAATACTGGTCAGGTATTTTGTAGACCGTTCCTCAATTTGGGTTTGTCTGACATTTCCTCATGATTTTTTGGGAAGAAGACCACAGAGGTGAAGTCCCCTTCTCATCACATCATATGAAGGATACATGCTATCAACACGACTTATCACTAATGGTGTGTAAAAATGGCATGGCGGGGGTGGTGTCTGACCTCCTCTAACTTCGAAAGGGGGAAGGAGAATCATTATCAACAACAGTCCAAGGCTGATTCCTATGAGGTGGAGGTCAGACATGCCTCCACCCTCCAACCTTTTTACCAATTCTGACACCATCCGACCCTCCCACAGCACTCTCTAATTCTCTGTTGGATTCGATAATTCATTGCAATGGCCACACAGAACTCACAGACCATACTCACGATTATGGGGTTTATTAGGGAAGTAACAGGTTACAATTCAGGATAAGGAACAACTCAGGATACAGTTCTTTCATCAGGACAGCCTCTTCTCAGTCGTTCTCATAGGCAGGCCTCTCTCTGGCCCTCGGCCCCTCAGCTTGGCCTCTGCCCTGCTCAGGCAAGTATTACAAAGCTCTTTAGCTCTGCCAGTAAGCACCGGGGGCACTCCACTCCACCAGGAAGCCTTGGCCTGAAGGCGCTCAGCTCTCTTACTCCGTAGGCCGGGAAGGCCAACGTACCATCTCCTGCTGGTCTCCTGGTTCTGCTGCCTCTGCTGCCCTGCTTCTGGCTCTTGCTACTGCTGCACCGCTGTCTCTCACTGTCTTCCGTGTTACAGCTCCTCTCTCTCTCTCTCTCTCGGTGTCTCCCTGTAAGCCTAGCAGGATGGTAAAACTGACCAATCCCCTCGTTAGTGTTCCATACACATTATTTGCATGGTCCCATCCCCACAAGGGTGCCATATACCTTATTTACATTATTAGCAAGCTATGCAGTCCACTGGGTGGGCCAGAAGCACCTCATTTGCATATTCCCACCCAGTCATTTGGTGGGAGTTACAAGACCATGGCGAGAAAGGCCATATAAAAGCGATCCATTGTACCATATGGTGTTAACCTTTATCACCTGGCTGAAGTACTGCTTGCTAGATTCCTCCATTGTAAAGTTACTTTTCCCCCCCTTTCAATACTGTACTCCTTGGAAGATAGTCTCTAAGGACAGCCCACACTTAAGGGGTAGGGGATTATACTTCATCTCCTTGAGGGAGTATCTACATAAATGACTTGGAATTCTTCTGTACTGGAGATTTCTATATTCTCCTCCATTTATTTATTTCTTCAATTGTATATATCAGTATAGACTCATGGATATTTATTTTATACTTTGGGTATAATCCAATACGTTCTTTATTTTGTTGCTCTTGCTTAAATTGTTCTAGGTTTGGCCATGCGTAGCTCCTGTGTCCTATTAACATACCCCTATCTTTTTTTTTTCTTGTTTTGTTTTGAGCACTTCTTTACTTTCTGGCATTACAAGATGCTCCATGCTCATCTTGTATATTTCCTACTCTAGCCCTAGAATCAGCCACTTCTCCAAGGAGCCCTGGTTCCTTTTATTAGAGAATAGTATTGGAAACCAAGAAGGGTAACTTTTTATTGTTTTCTCTTTTTAAGCATATATTTTTGATTACGTCCTTTATCTTTTAGAATGAAGTAAGCATATATATATATATTTTTAATAATCTCCCTCTGAAGTTTTGGTCTGTTTCTGTTGTCTGTTGTTTTAACTGGTTTCCACTCATGGTGCCTCGTTTTCCTAAATATTTTGTTATTTTTTACTTTATACTGCTCACTGTACTTGAAAAATTATTTTGAATGTAACCATTTTTTTTTTCTGGTTTCTATCACCACTGATTGGAGCCTCTGGATGGTGCAAACAATTAAGTGTTCGACTACTAACTGAGAGGTTGGTGGTTTGAACACGCTCAGAGGTGCCTCAGAAGAAAGGTCTGGCAATCTGCTTTTGAAAGGTCACAGCCTTGAAAACTCTGTGAAGTGCAGTTCTACTCTGAACACATGGAGTTGCCGTGAGTTGGAATTGACTCAAAAGCAACAGGTTTGGTTTTTTTGGTTTTATCATCACTGATTAGTTTTTCCTGTTTTTTGAATATTATATAAATGGAATTATACCCGACATGTATGTGTCTGGCTTCCTTTGCTGTGACTATGAGATTTATTTTTGTTGTTGTATACATAACTTGTTTGTCCTTTTATATTGCAGGGTAACATTCTATAGGATGGCTAGATCTCAATTTATATATCTATTCTTCTATTTATAGACATTTGGGTTGTTTCCGGAGCCCTGGTGGCACAGCAGTTAAGTGCTTGGCTGCTAACTGAAAGATCAACAGTTGGAACCCACCAGCCACTCCACAGGAGAAAGATATGGCAGTCTGCTTCCATAAAGATTACAGCCTTGAAAACCCTATGGGCAGTTCTACTCTGTTCTATAGCGTCGCTATGAGTCGAAATTGACTCCACGACAACAGGTTTGGTTTTTGTTTGGTTTGAGTTGTTCCCAGTTTTTAATTATGATGAATAAAGCTTTTATGAGCATTCTTGTTCGTGTCTTTTCGTGGAAATATGCATTCATTTTCCTTGCGTACCAACCTAGGAAAGAGATTGCTGGGTCATAAGGTGGGCATATGTTTAGCTTTAGTAGATAATAGTAAAACAATTTTTCCAAAGTGGTTGTACCAATTTACATTCCCATCAGCAACGTATGAGAGTTTTAGTTGCTTCACATCTTTGCCAATACCTGGTATGTGAGTCTTTTTATTTTTAGTCATTCTCACGGATGTGTAGTGGTAGCTCATTGTGGTTTTAGTTTGCATTTCCCTGATGAGTGGTGACGTCAAACACTGTGACAGGTTGTATTTTTCAAAGAAAGTTTCACCAAGATCTTTCATCCTACATGATCTTCTTACAATGTAACTTTGGAATCTGTGTTCCTTCCCCCTGGATCTTGTGACCATGGTGAAAGTGATAACGGGTGACTTCTGAGGCTAGATCATACAAGGTGTTAGCCAGCTCTCTCTTGAAGCCCTGAGCTGCCACGTAAACAATCCAATTGCCCTGAAGTCTCCATGCTGTGATGAAGCCCAAACTAGCCCAGACAAAGAGATCATATGGAGAGACCCTGAGACTACACATAAGAAAAAGATTCCCAGACAGCCCCTAGCTGCTCCAGTCCCCACCTGTTCTAACTCCCAGTTGGTAGCTTGTCTTTTCACTTTTTTGGTTAAGTCTTCTGATGAACAAAAGTTTTTAATTTTTACAAGGTTGCATTTATTTATTTTGTCTTTCGCTGTTTGTGCTTTTGTTATTATATTAGATAATCCATTGTTAAAAGCTAGGCCCGACAACATTGCCTCTGCTGTTTCTTCTAAGAATTTTATGGTTTTAATTGGCACATTTAGGTCCTTAATCCATTTTGAATTTGTTTTTGTGTGTGGCGTGGGGCATGGATCCTGTTTCATTTTTATGCATGTGGAAATTCAATTTTCCCAGCACCATTTATTGAAGAGACTCTTCTTTCCCCATTAAATGGACGGACTTAGCACCCTTGTAAAAAAAATCACTTGACCATAGATGTGTGGGTTTATTTCTGGACTGTCAATTTTATTCCATTGGTCTATGTGTCTATTGTCATACCAGTACCAAGCTGTTTTGATTACTGTACCTGTATAGCATGTTTTAAAATCAGGAAGTGTGAGTCCTCCTACTTTGTTCTTCTCTTTCAAAATTGCTTTAGCTGTTCGATGCCTTTGCCATTCTGTATAAAGTTGAGGATTGGTTTTTCTATCTCTGTAAAGAAGACTATTGGAATTTTGATTGGGATTGCATTGAATCTATAGTCCATAGAGTTTTCAATGGCTGATTTTTCAGAAGTAGATCTCCAGGCTTTTCTTCCAAGGTGCCTCTGGGTGGACTCAAACCACTAACCTTTCTGTTAGCAGCCGAGTGTGTTAACCATTTGCATCACTGAGGGACTCCACAATAAAAATAATGAATATGTGGTCTACTGGGCTAATACATGGAAAACCCATTGTCGTCGAGTCGATTCTGACTAAAGTGGGTACCAAATGTTTTATGAAAAAAGCAAAATATAAAATATAAATATATTAATTACACCTATGTCAAATTAGTGTTTACATAATGTGGAGGGTCGTAAGAGGGTTTATTTTTATTTTTTGTTTGTAAAGTTGTTTAAATATAGAAAAATAAAAGGAAATTCTACTAGTGTGTATAGTAACCTTACACCATCTGAAGAGCTTGCCCAATAGGTGGCAGTACTGGATAAGAGCAGATAGAAACTTTTCCAGGCTGCCTTAAAGCATTGTTTCTCAAACTTTGGTGTACATCAGAATCATCCCTTTAAAATGCAATTTGCTGCGCCCCACCCTCACCACGCCCCACCTTTCAGATTTGGTAGGTTTGGGGTGGGGCCCGAGATTTTGCATTTCTAATAATTTCCCAGGTGGAACTGATGCTGCTAATCTTAGAACCACACTTGAAAACCACAGCTTTAGTGCACAAGAGCTCCTTGGAGCATAGGAGCATTAGAACAGGACATTATTTTCTCTTTCTTCATGACATTCTCCCCGGCCCACCCCATTGCCATGTTCACCCTGTGTTAACAGAAGAGCTGGGCCTGCCACTCAGAGGTAGCGGGGACCTGGGGACAAACGTTTCTTCCTGGCTTACTTAACCCTCTATATCCTACCTTCAATTTGAAGAGGGCAAATAGGCAAAATGGAAGGAATACTCTTCATCTGTTGCTTTCTGGAGACACCGGTAGACCTCACAACAGGTCCAAAGCTGGCCAACATGGTGAATTACTGGTATCACCAGACCCTACCTGGTGTACTTTCATCCACTCATTGGTACATCCTGTGTTGCTGTAGGCATATTGGGGTTCCATGCATTCTCCTCTTGCTTCCCTTCTGTAAACACTGATCTTACTGTGAACTGAAACCTTTGGGTTAGCTCACTCAAGGGCTTTATACGTCTTGTGCTCTACTGAATAAAGAGCTTGCCCCCAACTCATAGAAATGCAAGCAAAATTTAGCAGTGGACTTTTTTTTTAAAATTCCTCAGACTTTCAACCTCTCTTCCCCCATCTTTACTCTCAGCTTATGACCTTGCTTCCTACTTAACTAAGGAAATGGAAATAATTAGAGGAGAACTTCTACAAGTTCCCAGCACTACAGCTACCCTCCCACCTGCATCTGGACCCTGATATGCTACCTCCTCTCCAATAACATGGATGACTTGTTTATGCTCCTGGCCAAGAACACTGCCTTCATTATGCATGACATTCCATCTTCTTTCAAGGACATGGCTGTGGCAATCCTCCTCACTCTATTGCATCATCAATATTTCTCCTATTTCTCCATTCCCCTCAGCATGCAAATGTGCTGTTGTTTCTTCCATCTTAAATAACAATATAATAAAAGAATTGTTTCTACTCACTGTCTCCAGTCTCTCTGCTTTTATTCTCCCATGAACCCAATCAACTAGGTTTTGTCTTCACTTTTCTACCAAAACTTCCCTAGTCACAAACGACTGCCACGTTGCTGATTCCAACGGTCATTTCTCAGTCCTCAGTGGCAGCATTGGACACACTGGTCACTTTCTCCTGGAAACACTTTCTTCCCCAGTCATCTCTTCTGTCTTCTCTTTTTGATCACTCTTTCTCAGCTCCTGTGCTGGTTCCTCCTCATCTTCCAAGTGTTGAGGTTTAGTCTTTAGACCTCTTTTGTATCTATTCTCATTTTATATGTGACCTCATTTAATGTCCCAGGTCTTTAAATACTATGTATATTTTGATAACTCCTCAATTTCTCCAGCCTTGACCTCTCTCCCAAACTCCAGACGTGTACATCCAACTGCCTACATGATATCTCCACTTGGATGTTGTCATGGATTGAATTGTGTCCCCCAAAAATATCTGTCAACTTGGCTAGATCATGATTCCCAGTATCATATGATTGTCTACCATTTTATCATCTGATGTGATTTCCCTATGTATTGTAAAAGCTATCACTATGATGTAATAAGATGGATTAACAGCAGTTATACTGATGAGGTCTATAAGAGTAGGTAGTGTCTTAAGCCAATCTCTTTTGAGATATAAAAGAGAGAAGTGAGCGGAGAGACCGTGAGAACCTCATACCGTCAAGAAAGCAGTGCCGGGAGCAGAGTGTGTTCTTTGGACCTAGGGTTCCTGCACAGAGAAGCTCCCAGACCGAGGCAAGACTGACGACAAGGACCTATCCTCCAGAGCCTACAGAGAAAGCATTTCCCTGGAGCTGACACCCTGAATTTGTACTTGTAGCCTACTGGACTGTGAGAGAATAAACTTCTTTTTGTTAAAGCCCTCTGCTTGTGATATTTCTGTTTAAGCAGCACTAGATGACTCAGGCAGATGTCTATTAGGTACCCCCAAAGCTACTCCTGCCAGCTTCACCACTTTAGCTAATGGTAGCTCTACTGGCTCAGGCCAAAATACTGGTGTCATCCATCCTTGAGTCCCTTTCTTTCTCTCACAACCCATACCCAGTTTGTAAGCAAATCTTCTTGACTCCATCTTCAAACTGTATACAGAATTCAACCACTTGTCATTGACCTTCTCCTGCCCTGACTGCTGTCACACTGTTGTTCTTGAGAATATACACAGCAAAACATACACCAGTTCAACCATTTCTACATGTACAATTCAGTGACATTGATTACATTCTTCAAGTTGTGCAACCATTCTCACCCTCCTTTTCTGAGTTGTTCCTTCCCCATTAACATAAACTCACTGCCCCCTAGAGTTCCTATCTAATTTTTTGAGTTGCTGTAGTCAGTTTGACACCATATAAGTAGTTCTTAAAAGAGCATAATGCTCAAGGCAGATATTTTTACTAAAGTAAACTATTATTTGTTTTTAAGAAGACTTCAGGGGATATTTTTGGTTTAAGGTTTAAAGATTATCTCAGGGCAATAGTTTCAGGGGTTCATCCAGCCTCCATGGCTCCAGAAAGTCTGAATTCTATGAGAATTTTAAATTCTGTTCTGCATTTCCCCCCCTTTTGATCAGGATACTTCTATAGAATCCTTGATCGTAATGTTCAGTAATGGTAGCTGGACACCATCCAGCTCTTCTGGTCTCAAGGCAAAGGAGGCAGTTGTTCATGGAGGCAATTAGCCACACATTCCATATCCTCCTCCTATTTCTGACTCTGCTTCTTCCTCTGTTGTTCCAGGCAAATAGAGACCAATTGTTGTGCCTTGGGTAGCCACTTGGAAGCTTTTAAGACCCCAGGCACTGCACACTGAACTAGGAGGTAGAACAGAAGCACTGAGCATGTTTTTAGGCCAATTAACTGGGATGCCCATGAAACCATGACCCTAAACCTCCAAACCAAGGAACCAAATCCCCTGAGATGTTTGGTTGTACATAAGCAGCCTCAGCAACTACTCTTTTTTTTTTTAATTGTGCTTTAGGTGAAAGTTTACAGCTCAAATTAATTTCTCATTCAAAAGTTTATACACATATTGTTTTGTGACATTGGTTGCAATCTCCACAATGTGACAGCACACTCCTCCTTTCCACCCAGGGTTCCTTGTGTCCATTCATCCTCTTTTTTTTTTGTCATTGTTGTAAATATATCTATCACCCAACTTTTTCCAATTTAACTTTTTCCAGGTTATTGACAGCATTTACAATAATTGGCTGTGTAACCCTACCCTTAATCAATGCGATTAACAAATATTTGTTGCACACCCATTATGTGCCTGAGAGAAAACAATGAGTATTTATTTCATGTGTTTTCCTGGCCTCTTACTATGCACTATTGTGGGGCAGTGGTGGTTCAGTGATACAATTCTTGCCTTCCATGCAGGAGACTCGGGTTCAATTCCCGGCCAATGCAACTCATGCACAGCCATCACCTGTTTGTCATTGGAGGCTTGCGTGTTGCTATGATGCTGAATAAGTTTCAGAGGAGCTTCCAGACTAAGACAGACTAGGAAGAAAGGCCTGGCTGTCTACTTCTGAAAATCAGCCAATGAAAACTGTAGGGATCACAATGGTCCTATCCCCAGCGAATCATGGGAATGGTACAGAACTAGGCAGTGTTTAGTTCCATTGTGGATAGGGTCACCATAAGCCCCAACTCTATGACAACTAACAACAACTATGCACTAGATGCCATTGAGGCTCAAAGGTGAGTGAAATAAGGCCCCTGACCTCAAGGAGCTTACACTCTAGTTGCCATCAAGTCAATTCAGACTTATGGTGACCGCATGTGTGTAGAGTAGAACTGCTCCACAGGGTTTTCAAAGCTGTAATGTTTACAGAAGCAGATCTCCCTGCCTGTCTTCTGAGGTGTCTCTGGGTGAGTTTGAATCTCCAGTTTTTCAGCTTGTAGTCAAGTGCTTAACCATCTGTGCCACCCAGGGAGTTTTACACTCTACTTAGGAAGACAAAATCTGTATCAATGATTCTGGTAAGTAATGGTGAGACAGTAATATTGGAGACATCCCAGCAAACAAAGTTCACCTTCCACTTCTTGGTGGTGCGTTCGGAAGTGATCGGTGTGGGAAGTGGAGGCGACAGGATTTGGTCAGGGTGCAAGCGATCCGAGCAGGAGGCACTGCAGGCGCAGGAGTGGGGCTGGGCCTACCTCCCTGAGGAGCAGCTGGAGAGGCTGGCCTGCCTGGAGGGAAGCTTTCTTTTAGCGTGTGCCCTGGACTAATGTGACAAAACGTCTGGGGCCAAACTGTGGCCAGAGAGTGACAGAGGACAATTATGAGGCTGCTGAGGTTATTGAGGAATAAAGTCCTGGACTATTATCACTCTTCCCAGTCTAGTGCCAGGAAAATTCTGAAGTTTTCCTGGGGGCCTATGTGTCTCCTTTTATTTGAGAGGCATCATGGCCTAACAGGGCGCCCATTGGACTAAGGGTCAAAACATTAGACTGGTAGCCAGAGTTTCACCACTTCTTAATTATGCAATATTGGGCAATTCATTTTGCCTCACTAAGCCTCAATTTCTTTATCTGATAAATGGGGAGAATAATGGCAGCCCACCGACCTATCTCACAGGCATTTTGTGAGGACCATTTGTGAGAATGCTTGCAAACACACCTCATAATTTCAAAGTTCTGTACAGCTTTTAGGGCTTATTGTTACATTGTAACCAGCATGGATTGCTTCACAGACCTCAGTGGGGTAAGCAGGTCATGTCTCTTTTATTTTTCCAAGTTACATTAAAATGGATTCTGGACCATGTGTACCAGATGGGCAGGAAATCCATTAGCAACCTCTCGGGCTCCTCCATGCCCCTCCAGGTGGTCTGAGAATGCTGTGAGGTTTCTGCAGTCCAAATGGAAGGTCCCAGCTGATGGTCAGCCAGGTGCTGGCATTGCTGCAGTTGGTCCTTGCTGCTTCCCAGTGCCTTCCATGGCTGCTGATCAAGGCTGTTGGCCTTCCTGCTGTGGAGTTCCCTGGGCCCAGTGCAGTTCCAGTATACTGCACTCGTGATTGGCTCAACCCAGGGTGCTCGGCCCATTGCACCCAGGCTTCCAAAGCTCAGAATTCTTGGGACCCAGTCTCATCAGCCACTCAAGTTAGTCCCTGCCAGTACCCTGATGCCCCAGAAGTGCTGGGCCCAGGATGCCCCTGTTATCCATATTTGTGAAACTCACACTTTTGTCCCTTTTCCAGTCCTGGGGATCTCAATAACACCAGCGAACTCATTCTATATCCCCCAAAGAGAGTGGAGGGGGACATACCCTCTTAAGACCTTTAGATTGTTTTCTGCACTCCCCCCATCCCACCAGGGAGTTTCTCTCCTTTAACCCATAAAAACAGAGACTGACTACTCCATTTTCCAGACCCGATTTTCTCCCACAAGGCTCAGCTTTCCAAAACACAGCAAGCTTATTTATATCATACATCTTTCCCCTCCCTGTTCCCAGAATTATCTTCCCTAAGGTGGTTAAGGAGTCCTTGGGTGGTGCAATTGGTTAAAAGGCTTGGCTGCTAACCAAAAGGTTGGAGGTTCGAGTCCACCCAGAGGTGCCTCAGAAGAAAGGCCTGGCCATCTACTTCTGAAAAATCAGCCGTTGAAAACTCTGTGGAACACAGCTCTACTCTGACACACATGGGGTCGCCAGGAGTCCTAGTCAACTTGACAGCAACTAGAAAGACGGTTAAGGTGACTAGATGACAGAGTTCAAGCCCCAAGTGTATCCTCTGACAGGATGTTATGAGATCTATCATCTACCTACCTACCTACCTTATCTATCTACCTACATTTCTATCTATTATCTAGCTATTTTTCTTTCTAACTCTTCTGTCTGCTCTTGCCCTTCACATTTCCTCTGACCCTCTGTGCTCTCCCCCTGGGGTTCCTACAGCCTTTGTTGCTACAACAAAAGCAGAGCCTGGTGTGAACTGGCTTCATGTGCTGCCCCTTCTCCAAGAATAATAATGATTTGGAATTTGGTTCCAAAGGGAAAATTAATTTTCTACAGAGCTAAAGCGTAGGCTTTAAGCATTCACATGGCATACATTTTTAAACAATAGATTTATTGAGATACAATTTACATACCATACAATTCACCCATTTGCAGTGTACAGTTCAATGGTTTTTTACTATATTCACAGATGTGTGCAACCATCACCACAGTCAATTTTATTTATTTTATTTTTATTTAATTTTTTCTTTGTACTTTAGATGAAGGTTTACAGAATAGTTTCTCATTAAACAGTTAGTACACATATTGTTTCATGACATTGGTTAACAACCCCACGACATGTCAACACTCTCCCTTCTCGACCTTGGGTTCCCTATTACCAGCTTTCCCGTCCCCTCCTGCCTTCTAGTCCTTGCCCCTGGGCCGGTGTGTCCCATTAGTCTTGTTTTGCTTTATGGGGCTGTCCAATCTCCGGCTGAACGGTGAACCTCGGAGTGACTTCACCACTGAGCTAAAAGGGTGTCCAGGGGCCATACTCTGGGGGTTTCTCCACTCTCTGTCAGGGGAGTAAATCTGGTCTTTCCGTGTGTGTTAGAATTTTGTTCTACGTCCTTTTCCAGCTCTGTCCAGGACCCCCTATTGTGATCCCGGTCAGAGCAGTCAGTGGTGGTAGCCGGGCACCATCTAGCTGTACTGGACTCAGTCTGGTGGAGGCCTTGGTAGCTGTGGTCCATTAGTCCTTTGGACTCATCTTTCCCTTGCATCTTTAGTTTTCTTCATTCTCTCTTGCTCCCGAAGGGTTGGGACCAGTGGAGTATCTTAGATGGCTGCTCACAGGCTTTTAAGACCCCAGACGCTACTCACCAAGGTAGAAAGCAGAACATTGTCTTTATAAACAATGTTATGCCAATTGAGCTAGATGTTCCCCGAAACCGTGGTCCCCACAGCCCTCAGCCCAGCAATTCAGTCCCTCAGGGAGTCTGGATGTGTCTAGGGAGCTTCCATGACCTTTCCTTGTACAAGTTGTGCTGGTTCCCCAGTATCGTGTACACCACAGTCATTTTCATCACCTCAGAAATTCTTACCCTTTAGCTATCACCCTACCTCTCCTCACCCCTTGACAATCACTCATCTACTTTCTGTCTCTATGGATTTGCCTGTTCTGAACATTTCATATAAATGGAATCATACAATATGTAACCTTTTGTGTCTGGCTTCTTTCACTCAGCATAATGTTTTCAAGGCTCATCCATGTTGTAACATGTATCAATAGTTCATTCTTTGTTATGACGGTAATATTCCATTGTGTGTAATATTCCATTCCACATTTTGTTTATCCATTCATCAGCTGATGGACATTTGGGTTGTTTCCACTCTGGCTATTAGGAACGATGCTGCCATGAACATTCGTGTACAAGTTTTTGTGTGGACATGTGTTTTCATTACATGTCATACATTTAAGTGAAGAACTTTCTAAAATGCATTTGCCGAACCCTGTGTTCACAAACAGAATGTGTCAAAACTCATTGATTGTTCATGTCTCAGAGTCATTGTTCTGGGCTGTAGGACAGCAGCTGTTCCTGCTCCCCCTTTGCTGTCAGGCTGTGAGAAAATGTCTCACAATTCTGGACGGATATCTCTGCATTTGCAGTCCTCTTTTGTTTAACTTGTTATTCTCCGTGAAACTGGATAACAAAACTTGTCAGAATTATGTATAACGGTTGGCAGTTCAAACCCACTCAGTGGCTCCGCAGGAGAAAGACCTGGAAATCTGCTCCTGTAAAGATTGTTTTCCTTGTTGTGTTCCATCAAGTCAACTCTGACTCACAGTTTCAAAGACTCATAGATTCATAGCAACCCTATAAAACAGAGTAGAACTGCCCCATAGGGTTTCCTAGGCTGTAATCTTTATGGAGGCTGACTGCCACATCTTCCTCCCAGGGAGCCGCTGGGTGGGTTCCAACCCGCCGACCTTTTGGTTAGCAGCCAAGCGCTTAACCACGGCTCCATCCCTTAAAGATTACAGCCTTGGAAGCCCTATGAGGGCAGTTCTACTCTGTCCTATAGGGTGGCTATGAATCGAAATCGACACAATGGCTCCTAACACCAACAAGGAAAAGCAATAGATAAATCTAGCATTTGTGCTTCAGGACTCAAACCAACAAATGGAACCCACGGCTCCTCTCTTTGGACCACGGGAGTGAAGACAAGAAAACAAAGTAACTGCGGAGAAGTAAGTGCCTCGGACTGGAGCAATGCCTCAGTAATAGGCATTCATCAGGGCAACGTTAGAAGGGAATAATGTGGAATCCAGTAGAAATGCACATTACATCCACTGGGAGCCAGATGACTTCATCACAGCTAATGTTATTACAATGAATATAAAAGGAATTAATGATTCACCATTTAGTTACTTTCCTCCCTTCTCCCAACACCTTTTCTTCAGCTTTAACAAACTGGTCTGGAGCAAACTGCGACATCAGTTTAGTAATGACTTTAAGCACCATTTATGCTGCTATCATGGCAATTTAAATTGTCACTTTCTATTAAAAGGTCTACCTTAGAATGGTTTTAAGTGAAAGCGTTCCACACTGACAGTGCAATTAAGCAAGAAAACACAATCCTGTCTTGGGATGTCAGTGCAAACGCATTTTAAACAGTGGTTCAGCAGCGCCGTCCTAACTTAAACCACAGTATCGCTTTCTGTTAAAGACTAGAAACGGATCTGGGCTTTTTCCCCCTCCTTGGACTGTGTGACACTTTGAATTGGCACTGTGTCCCAGGCAAAGCCCTGATGTGCCAATGGGGTCCTTGAACCGAAAGTGTACCCCTCCCGAGGTAGGCATTAAACAGAGAGCGTTTACCCCGAGCTGCTTTATCAGGATGACAACTTCCTGACTCACAAATGGACAATCAACTCTCGAGAAAATTCGGTGTCGAAAAGAATTCTGAGGGAGGGCGTGAGATTCTGTCTCTCTCTTGCAGATTTCAAAGTTTAGATCCCGAGGAGGTTTATGCACTTCCCCAACCTCTTCTTCAATTCAGTGGAGGAAAGACACTTCAGTCACTTTAGTCTTTGAATACGTTTTAACACATAAACGATAAGGGAGCACCAACGTGAATGTGCTGGTACAAAATAACACGTTTTATCGACCTCGTTTGTCTTCTGGACTCCAGTAGCCCCAATAGTCCATAATTCCCAGGCATTTGGCTTCGACAGATTCCAGCTATCCGAGAGAATAGCATAATTACATTCTGAGGTGTTGGTGCCTTAAATTAGAAGTTAAAGAATATTTGAACAGCAGGAATGGCTAGCATTTTATTTCAATGGTCTTGAAGTGTTTCCAGCCGCTCGGAGAGTACCTTATGTCATGAGCAATAGATTTGCTCTGAAGCACATTAGCTTTACCAGAAGTAAACGAAGCATAACATTTAAGTTGCTTCTGTTACATTCTCAATTGATATAGTTATTGCTCTGAAGGACACCGAGATAGCATCTTGAGAAAAGTGTCCTGATGATGGTTATAGAGATGTAATTTTTTATGTCTACACAATTACATTTCTAACTTCACCACATTCCACACTTGACTGCCATGAGAAAGATGATCGATGGAAACCCAGTCCTCATAAGCTACTGGGATCAAAACTCATTTTTATTTTACGAATTAGGCAAACTTTCTTTCAGTTCCATTTTCGTCCTGTTAATATAACAGGCGTTTGGATTTAACCCTGAGGCAGCTGGAAACAGTAGAAATGGCCTACTGATTTGGGGGCTGATGGGGGGGCCAGGAAAATGTCACCCTCAAAAGAAGTATTGCTTATTGGAAGACGGAGGTGGAGGGAAGAAGAGGGAAGCAGAGCAGCTGGCTTTGGAACAATGCACATAGAGAAAGCGGTGAAATCATTCAAAACATGGAGAGGACAGAAAGAGGTACACACCAGGAACATGGGGCAATTTTGAAGGCATTTGGAGTTACAAATCTCAGTTGCACTGGTTCTTTGTACTTCACTCACCACCCACACTGTTGTGATTCGGATTCAAAGCTCCTTGAGGGCAGGTTCTGGGTTTTCTTCCTCTTTGATTCTCACACAGCCCCTAGTCCTGGGGCAGGAATATGGCAGTATGCAAGCTCAAAATGGCTGCTCTCAGTTACCTTCGCTTTCTACATAACAAGTGAGATTCTGCCGGTGGCACCATGGTTAAGAGTTCAGCTGCTAACTGAAAGGCTGGCAGTTCGAACCCACCCAGTGACTCTGAGGGAGAAAGACGTGGCTAGCTGCTCCCATAAAGATTATAGCCTAATACACCAACGTTCATTGCAGCACTATTCACAATAGCCAAAAGGTGGAAACAATCTAAATGCCCATCAGCAGATGAATGGATAAACAAACTATGGTACATACAATGGAATACTACTCAGCCAGTAGGAGAAATGAAGTCTTGATACATGCTACAGTATGAACGGAGCTGGAAGACATTATGCTGAGCGAAATAAGCCAATCATAAAAGGACAAATATTGTATGACCTCACTTATATAAAAATATAAGAAAAGGCAAATGTATAGAGACCAAAGTTTATTAGTGGCTACAGGGGCAGGAGGGAAGGGGGAAAAGGGAGGCTAACGGTGATGGAAATATCACATTGATTAAAGGTAGGGTTGCACAGCAAATTATTGTAATTGCTGTTAATAAATTGTACACCTGTAAAAATTTGAATTGGAAAAAGTTGTGTGATAGAAATATTTACAACAACAACAACAAAGTAGCTGCTGAGGCTGATTATGTACAACCAAACACCTCCTGGGATTTGGTTTATTGGTTTGGAGGTTTAGGGTCATGGTTTCATGGGACATCCCAATAATTGGTCTAATAACATGTTTAGTGTTTCTGTTCTACCTCCTAGTTTGTTGTGTAGTGCCTGGGATCTTAAAAGTTTGCAAGCGGCCATCCAAGACACAATTGGTCTCTTTTTGCCTGGAACAACAGAGGAAGAAGGAGAGTCAGGAATAGGAGGAGGAGATGGAATGCCTGGCTTATCGCCTCCGTGAACAGCTGTCTCCTTTGCCAGGAGACCAGAAGAACTGGATGGTGCTCAGCTACCATTACTGAACATTTTGATCAAAGATTCCATAGAAGAATCCTGATCAAAAGGGAGAAAATGCAGAACAGAATTTCAAATTATCATGAAATTCAGACTTCCTGGAGCCATGAAGTTTGAAGAAACCCCTGAAACTATTGCTCTGAGATAATCTTTAAACCTTAAACCAAAAATAGCCCTAAAGTCTTCTTGAAACCAAACAATAGTTTACCTTATCTAGTAAAAAATGTCTGCCTTGAGCTTTATGCTCTTTTAAGAACTATCCATATGGGATCAAATTGACACCAGCAAATTGAAAGATTAGATAAGAACCTTAGGTGACAGTGAGTTTATGTTAATGGGCAAGGAACAACTCAGAAAAGGAGGGTCAGAATGGTTGCACAACTCAAAGAATGTAATCCATATCAAGACATGGTACGTGTAGAAACTGTTGAATTGATGTATGCTGTGTATATTCTCAACAACAACAACAAAATAAAAAAAATTAAAACCACACACAAACACACAAAAGATTACAGCCTAGAAAAATCCCATGGGGCAGTTCTACTATGTCACCTGGGGTCACTATGAGTTGAAAATTGACTTGAGGGCACCTAACAACAACAACATTTGGGGGATGAAATGGAGTTGGAATATCTCTATGCTCTGAGAAACATAAATAACAATACAAGTTTAAATAACAGTTCCGGCCATCATAGAAGAGATTTGTCAAATTTTGTTACTGTTTTATGACATTTCAGGGATAATTTCATGGAAATTTTTACAACAGACCCTTGAATGGCTTGAATTCCATACAGTGTCTTGCCAAAGTTGGCCCCTGAAGAGAATTCCTACTTGTAAATTTAGGTTTGAGGAGAGAAGGGAAGAGAAAACAGAATTACTTCTTCCAGTGATGACAGAGAATAGGGCTAAAAATGGAGCTAAGTCAAGATAAGATACAGGGTGAGGTCCTTGCTGTTGATCAAGGAACTTACTCCATTCCTAATTAGGGAGACTTCCAGATGCTGAGCAAAGACCATGGAAGGGGATGGGCTGGCTCAGCAAAACTTTGTCCCATGAATTGGTAATATTAGTCTACAAAATAGAAATTCCTCTTTAATCTTGGAATTCAACTCGACGGCAACGGGTTCTTTTTTAATGTAATCACAAGGGTTCATAAATGTGGAAGACAAAGGCAGAAGAGGAGGTCAGAGTGACATGATGTGAGGACTCATTCTGCCATTGCTGGCTTTGAAGATGGAGGAAGGGGCCACTGAGCCAAGGAATGCAGGCAGTCTCTAGGACCTGGAAAAGGCAAGGAAAGGGATTCTCTCCTAGAGCTTCCAGAAGGGAACATGGTCCTGCTGACACCTTGATTTTAGTCCAGTGAGACCCATGTCATTCTTCTGACCTCCAGAAGTGTAAGATAATATATTTATTATATATATATT
>NW_004444036.1:8737613-8778537 GCF_000243295.1 Trichechus manatus latirostris
ATATTTTTAAATTTTATTTATTTTGTTGTTGTTGTTGAGAATATACACAGCAGAACATATACCAATTCAACAGTTTCTACATGTACAATTCAGTGACATTGATTACATTCTTCGAGTTGTGCAACCATTCTCACCCTTCTTTTCTGAGTTGTTCCTCCCCATTAACATAAACTCACTGCCCTCTAAGGTTCTTATCTAATCTTTCAAGCTGCTGTTGTCAATTTGATCCCATTTACTTCTTAAAAGAGCATAATGCTTAAGGCAGACATTTTTTACTAGATAAGGTAAACTATTGTTTGGTTTTAAGAAGACTTTAGGGGCTATTTTTGGCTTAAAGTTTAAAGATTATCTCAGGGCAATAGTTTCAGGGGTTCATCCAGCCCCCTTGGCTCCAGAAAGTCTGGATTCCATGAAAATTAGAAATTCTGTTCTGCACTTTCCCCCTTTTAATTAAGATAATAAATTTGTGTTGTTTTAAGCCACTAAATTGGAGATAATTTGTTACCAATACACATGAGCAGTGAGAGACAAGGTAGTTCATTTTAAAAACTAGAACTGCTTCTCTCTCAAACTAGTATTTGTTCCCAGGAGGAGAACATGAAATTTTAGATCCAGAAGGAACTTAAAAGGTCATCTGGTACTTCCTGCTGCCCAGTGCTAGTAGTCCAGGTGCCTCCAATTCTGTGTTTATGCAATCTGTCTTTGGAACCTAAATTTGAGACTTTCCATCTCTCCTTGGTAACTTTCATTGATTTGTTTTGACCTATTGCCCAGTTCAGTGAGATGTTTTGTTTATTACTCTTCACAGCTGTTCCTCTAGGTTTGTAGCTTAAAAAATTTTGTATCCATGCCTTCTGTGTCAAACACTTGTTGGAAGCAAGACACACAAAATCTACAGCATCTTCCTAATTGATCAACCTAGAAATGCTTTCCTCCAAAGAAGGAAAATTAGTTGGTGTGACTTCAAACATGTACCTTGGAACCCTAGAGCTGGAAGAAACCTTAGAGAGAGCCAAAGCCAAACCTTGCATTTACAGTCAAGGAAACTGAGGACATGAGAGTGAAGTTACCTGCTTGAGGTCACGTAACAAGGTAGTCCAAGAACTAGCACTAGAACCTAGACTGCCCTGGCTTCTTATTTAGTGTTCATTGCATCATTCCATGCAGAAACGATTATGAATGAATCCATGCTAACTTTTACTGATCAACTACCTGTTAATTCACTCTAAAACTGTGCTAGGGGATCAACATCTATCTCACCAATTTATGGTTTCCAGAACCTACACTTTTCAACATCTGCAAATAAGACTTTCAATAATGTTCCAATTGTCCATACTTTGGGAAGTTCAGGGTAGAGTTTGGTACACAAACCTTCTCTCTCACCTCTCTTATTCTTCCAGTGTTGGCTGCAAAGAGTACATATATAGAAACGAGCAAAAAGGGCCATCTGCTTTATTACCCAAAGTACAATTGCTTCTAAGTAAAGTAGGATTGCAAGATGTGGCAAGGTTTCCCCTCCCTAAATGTAGACCTTAGGACTTATGTGGCTCTTTTTTACCCACCCAGTTTTAAGCTGAGAGCATGGAGATTTGAAGGCTTCCTCTGTGGGGATGAGGTTTGCACTGGGGGAGATGGTAGAGAGCCCTTTCTCAGTGACATTAGGGCATGGTAACAGAAAATGGAGGAGAAAATGGCAAGTAGAAGGTTCCAGAGAGCCTGGGCTATGTGTATACAATGACATGTAACCTGCCCAATAGAGAATTAGAGAACAATGGATGTCAATTCTTACTAATCTCCTTGGCCAGGTAAGTCTCCTCCTTCCATGGGGAGTTTGGGGGAGGATGCTGGGGAGAGGGGAAAGTCTTATTTACTTGTTCCCTAACACATGATTCATTGAAGCTTTCCAACAGTATTATTAGAATGCCACCTACAGGTTCTTTCAGGACCCTGGAAATATGATTTATTGACAGTTAGAGGCCTAAACGTACTTAAAATGGCAAAAATTTCATTTGCTCATTTTGTTGGCTTTGGAGCCTCCTCAGCCACTTTTTCTGGGGTGTGTGTGTGTGTGTGATTTTTATTGAAGTATAACATACATACAGGAAAGTACACAAAGCATAAGTCTAGACTTCAGTGAATTTTCACAAAGCTAATATAATGGTATAGAAAGATCCCAAACCAAGAAACAAAACATTCCCTCAGCCACTTTTTTAAAAAAAATAATATTTTACTGTGTTTTAGGTGAAAGTTTACACAGCAAATGAGGTTCCTCTTTAACAATTTTTATACAAATTGTTCTGTGCCATTGGTTGCAATTTTTAAAATAAGTCAGCATTATCATTATTTCCATTCTGTTTGATCTGTTTCCATTGATCTAGCTTCTCTTCCCCTTCTTGCCATCTCATCTTTGCTTTTGGGTAAATGTTGACCGTTTGGTCTCATATAGTTAATTGTTTAAGGGAGCACATTACCCATGGGTGATATGGTTAATTTTATAAGCCAATCTATTATTTGGCTGAACAGTGACCTGTAGAAATAGCTTCAATTCCAAGTTCAAAGGGTATCTTAGGGTGATAGTCTCCAGGGTTCCTCTAGTCTCTATTGATCCAGTAGGTCTGGCTTTTTTTTTTTTTTAGGAATTTGAGTTATTTGTTCTACATTTTTCTCGCATTCTATCTGGGACCTTCAATTTTGTCCCTGGTCAGAACAGTTGGTAGTGGTAGCCGGGCACCATCTAGTTCTTCTGGTCTCAGTTTTGAAGAGGTTGTGGCTTATGTGGGCTATTAGTCCTGTGAACTAGTTTCTTCCTTGAGCCTTTGATTTCCTTCATTCTGTTTTGTTCCATACAAGTAGAGACCAACAGTTGTATCTTCGATGGGCGCTTGCAAGCTTTTAAGGCCCTGGATGCTACTCACCAAAACTTGGATGTAGAACATTATCTTTGCGAATTATGTTATGCCAATTGACTAAGTTGTCCCCCAAGTCCCTCAGCCACTTTTGTTTCAAATGTTTTGCTTGATCGAGAACACAGAAGCAGACCAGAATAGGGTCTATATGTTCCTGAAACCAAGTGGTGATAAATCATTTGGAAAAAAGTGTTTTTCTCCTGACACGGGTAACAACAGGAAAAAACAACCAACCAAACAACAAACAAAAAACTAAACCCATCGTCGTCGAGTTTTTCCACCTCAGGACGACCCCATGTGTTGCCGAGTAGAACACCACTCCATAAAGTCTCATGACTGTGACCTTTTGGAAGCAGATTGCCAGGTCTTTCTTCCAAGGTGCCCCTGGGTGGGTTCAAACTGCTAACCTTTAGCTTAGTAGCCAATTGCAAACAGCTTGTACCACCCAGGAACCAATGTGTACAGTACTGGTTTCAAATTCTCAGAATTGGGAGCCCGATTCTAGTTTTCTTGATATGGCGTTAAGCTGAGCCGGTGAAGATATATTAGAACAGAAGTGTTTTCGCAAGGTAATTGTCCACTCTGCTTGGCATACACACACGACACCAAGCCTACTTCTCGGCTGAATGCAGCATGATTGTCTATTCTAGACCCAGTTGGCAGTGCCTTTGCCCAAGTAATGATGAAATGGAGGAGCAAGCTGGCAAAATGAACATTGGTCTTTTAGGCAGGAAATATGTATTAGAGGTATTATTTTAAAGTAATGTCTTTGGAAATAAATAATTTAACGAAAGCTTCATTTTTGTGTTTTGGAGTTGAAGCAGTTTTCCCTTGCTATGTTTAGAAACTGCATGGATTCAATTAAATCCAATATATTTACTGAACTTATTGAAGAAAGTGCTGAGTATGTCGAAAGAAGAAGGCCTGGTCCCTGGCTATCTGGGAGAATGCCTCAAATCCCAGTTGCTTTAAAACTCTTCATTTTTCTTGCAGTGCGAGGGCGTGATTGTTAGCATATTTTGTTCTTGCCCTCAGATAGTTAACAATCTGTAGCATTTTGACTGTGAATTCTTTGGGGTCAGAGACCATGTCCTATCAGTTCTAGCATGATAACACATAGATACCAAACCAAGCCAGTCCCCATGGAGTTGTAGCTGACTCATAGCGACCCTATAGGACAGAGTAGAACTGCCCCATAGGGTTTCCAAGGAGAGGCTGGTGGATTTGAACTGCCAACCTTTTGCTTAGCAGCCAGGCTCTTAACCACTGCGCCACTCAATAAATGCATGTTGAGTGCACAATAGATATATATCTATATATATATATATATATATATATATATAGGGTGCCAATGGGCTATTTCAGGCAGGGCCTCGTAGAATGCCCACAAGCAGACATGGTCACTGATGGGTCTAGATTCTGACCCATCAGTTTTAAGTTTCAGCATCTGCTGATTCATCTCTAGAAAGCTGATTTCTGCTAGCTCATGAGAGATTCAGTTATTCTTTTTTAAATAACAACTTGATCGAGATATAATTCACGTGCCATGTAATTCACCCATTTAAAGCATACAATCCAATGGTTTTTAGTATATTCACAGAGTCGTGCAACCATCACCACAGTGAAGTTTAGACTATCTTTATCACTCACCCCAAAAATCCCATACCCATTAGAAGTCACTTCCCATTTCCCCTCAGCTCCTACCCTCTTTACCAACTCTTGGCAACCGCTAATCTACTTTCTGTCTCTATGGATTTGTTTATTTTGGATGTTTTGTATCAATGTAATCCTATGATATGTGGTCTTTTGTGACTGGCTTCTTTCATTTAACATATGTTTTCAAGGTTCATCCATGGTATAGCATGTGCCAAATACTTTTCCATTGAATGGATGTACCACATTTTGTTTATCCAGTCATCAGTTGATGGACATTTGGGTTGCTTCCACTTAAGATTTCATTTTAATATATACTGTGTACTTAGTATGTGTGAAATAATGCTTTTGTACTCATTGTCTCAGTTAAGCTGCATAGCAAACTTGTGAGGCAGGTTTCACCCTTCCCATTATCTAGATAAAGAAACAGGTTCAGAGAAGATAGTTAAGAGGATGCGCCAGGATTTAGACCCACGTCTTCTAATTCCGGAGCCCTGGTGGCACAGTGGTTAAGCGCTCAGCTGCTAACCAAAAGGTTGGCAGTTCGAATCCACCAGCCGCTCTTTGGAAACCCTATGGGGCGGTTCTACTCTGTCCTATAGGGTCACTATGAGTCAGAATCGACTCGATAGCAACAGGTTCTTCTAAATCTACACTCAGCACTCAATAAACTAGAGCGCTGGGTATCTTACAGCTGTAGAATAGTTTCTTTCCCTAATAAAGACATTATAGCAGTGCCAACAGCTAGCATTTATTGAGTATTTACTAAATGCCAGGCACTATGCCAAGCACTTTTTTCACATGTGACAGACTCTGCTAGTTGCCTACACAATATCTTCCTCTTCTGCCTAAGAGAAACCCAAGTTATCCAGCATTGCCATGTTACCAGCTGAAAATTACATTTCCCAGGCTTTACTGTAGCCCTGAGTGATCAAATATCATAGCTCTAGGTAATACATTTACGTGGAAGTTGCTATGGATTTCCAGTGTGGCAGAGACAGTTAGCTGTACCCTCAAAGATTATGCTCCGCTTCCATGGCATAGAGACAATGCTGGGAAGAATTGCCGTTTGGAGTCTCTGTTTTATGACTCCCCTTGCATCTATGTGGACCTGTGTCACTAAACTCTGGCCAGTAAAATGTGGGCAAAAATACATTACCTCCATTCTAGAACTGACCCATAAACCTTCCTACACTACTCTCCATGCTCTCTCTTTCCCTGTCTGTTGGCTGAATGTTCGTGCCTAGTATGACCCTGGAAGCCCCGTGTTCTAAATTGGTCCCTGCATTGAGTAGAACTGCATCCCATCCTCTCTCCATAACCCCAATCCTTTGCTATCAATTGACCTTTGCAAGAGTGAGAAATAAACTTCTATTGTGTTAACGTACTGATGTGTGAGGCTTGTTTGTTACAGCAGTTAGCCTACCCTGACTTAAACATCTGGGAGAGTTTTGTTTTCTTGATTCAGTTCTCACACCTTACTCCTTCCACCTGCCAGAACTATGGACATGATGGCTGAGGCTGCAGCAGCCATTTGGGGATTATGAGAGGAAGGTCATGGGAGCTGCAGAGGCCTTGGCTCTGAAAACCTTGAACATCTTAACCAGGACCATTGGCCACCTGATGCTGGGCTTCTTGTTGAGTGAGAAAGAATAATCACCTGATCTGTTGAAGCTATTGTTTAGTCAGCGGTTCTGCTTCTCACAGTCAACCACAATTCCTATCTCGTATAATCCATTATCTCAATTAAATTGCATCCACCTCCTAACAGGTGAGTACTATTAACATTCCTATTTTGTGATAAGAAATTAAATATTGTTGAAGATCACATAGCTGGTAAAGGGGCAGAAACCAGGGTTTGAATCACTAAGTTATAAAGCCAGAATGTTAACCAATATACCATATTGCCTTTAAAGAAGCCTTTTTTCCTAAATATGCCTATTGTTCTACCTTGCATGACATTGTTCTGTGAAAACTTAAAATCCTGCATCCAAATTCAACCACCTATTTTTCATTCATATATACTGGTGGGCCCACTTCTATAGATTCAGTTGCAAATATTTGAGGATAATACTTCATAAAACTGAGCGTAAGGACAGAGAAGCAGTCTGCTTCATCAATGCAACATTTAATCAGAACTATATCATCATTTGGACTTGCCACGTTAGCAATTAAGTAAGATTGATCATATAAGAAAAGAATTTCTTGGTGGCTGAGTCATTTGGCTTGAAAAAATGACTCAAAGGCAACTTAAAATAATCCACCAAACTTGCATGCTTAGTATATGCTTACTCTTTTCTTAATCCAATTCTCCTCTTAGAAATCGTTCGTCACACTTTGATACTTAATGTATACTTAGTCTTTCCTTGATCTAATTCTTCTCTTTCTGTGTCATAAAAGTACTTATCTTCTTCCCTTCTTTTTCTCCCATAGGGTAGCAGTTCAACACCTGGCACCCACCAGGAATTAAAGAATCAGCCAAAGTCTTGGGCTCCTCTGGATATAAACTGGTTGTAAGGGGCAAACAGAAAAGACACCTGGAGGGTGTGAGGATGCACATGCCCCAGGAGAAAACTTGAATCCTCTAGCGGATACATTTTGGGGTGCCCATCTAGCTGCAACCATGGACTCAAACATACCAACAATCATGCAGATGATGCAGGACTGGGCAATGTTTCGTTCTGTTATATATACGGTCGCCATGAGTCAGAGCTGACTTGCTGGCAACTAACAACAACAACGACCTAGCCAAAAAGCCAGTGACTGCCCCTGTCACCGGGGAGTTTCTCTCCAAACTCCCTCGCCATTCGCCTCATTCTTTCAAGATGAGAACCCATGGAGTGGTGTTTGTACGTGTATTCCCCACTCACTGGCCACAGATAATTGTCTGGGGTTTGGATACGTAATGCAAGCTAGGTCAATCAGAATCTTCTTCCCAGGAAATTGGAAAGTTCAGTTCTATGCGGTTCTAGCTTCATCTGGGTCCTAGCAGAGAGATGTACAAACTCAGAAACTGTGAGTGATAGGTGTGCAGAAAGTTGGTCTGTAGAGAAAGAAAAAAGAATATTTGTGCAGAGAAAAGCAGAAGCGAGAGAGAGAGTATTCCTCAGCTTCCCAACAATTTGTGTTTCCTGATTCCAATCCCTTTCTAAGTCTCCACTGCTTGCCTGCCAGTAGATTCCATAAGGCAGGCCAGCAGCCTTAAAATGAATTTCTTGTTGTAGTTAAGTTAGCTTAAGTTGATTCCTGTACTTGTAACTAGAGCCCTAAATGATACACATTCAGAAAATGCCATGAGTGATAAATGTGTCAGCAACAGCTAATGGACACATTAAGTAAAAGCTGACGTTCCTTTTATCAAAAGCTGTGTTGGTGTTGGGTATCACTGAGTCCGACTCATGGTGACCCCTGTAACAGAGTAGAACTGCCATAAGGTTTTCTAGGCTTAATCTTTACAGAAGCAGATCGCCAGGTCTTTCTCCCGCAGAGTGGCTGGTTGGGTTCAAACCATCAACCTTTTGGTTACCAACGGAGTGCTTAGCCATGGTACCACCAGGGCTCCTCATCGAAAGCTATCATCAACCCTTAATTGTTCAGAGACAGGTGGTCTCGGAGATGTATGATCCAGAATGTTCCTTCTGTTCCTCTTCCTAGCCATTCACTCACTGAGTGAACAAACATTTGATGTGTTCCTACTACGTGCCAGGTACTCTATTAGGGGCTGGGGATACAACAGTGACTAGGACAAAGTCCTTTTCCTCTTGGAGCTTCAATTCCAGTGAGGGAGACAGAAAACAGGTAAATTAAATAATTCCAGAGTTAGACCTCTACTAGAAAGGAAATAAATAGGATGCTATGACACAGATAAAATAGCCAGGGAGGCCTCTTTGAACAGGGGACACTTATACTCAGACTGGAAAGATAAGAGGGAGCCAGCTATGCAAGGAGCCAGGGAAAGGATGTCGCAGGCGGAAGGAGCAGGCAGAAGGAGCAGGCCGAAGGAGCAGGCAGAAGGAGCAGGCCGAAGGAGCAGGCCCTGAGCAGCAGACAACCTGTGCTGCTCCAGAGACGGGCAGAACACCAGTGTGACTGGAGGCTGCTGAAGGAGAGGGAGGGGGGCAGAAGCTATGGTTGAGACACAGGCGGCAGCAGCCAGATCATGGAGGGCCTTGTAGGCCATGGTGAGGAGTTTGGATTTTATTTGAAATAAGAAGCTATTATTGAAACCACCATATAAAAATAGTACCCGGGCTGTTGGCTGTGGAAATTCTTCAATGGGGGAAAAAGCAGAAGAAAAGAGAGGCTACTGCAGTTAGGAGGCAATTGCAGGTATCAAGGTAGGAGGTGACAATAACTTAGAACAGTGAGGTGGCCGTGGGGGCCGTGAGAAGTGGATGAATTCGAGATATGTTTTGGAGGCTGAGCTGATTGAATGGGAGGGTGAGGGAAAGGCATTAGATGTGTGGGATGAGGGAAAGGAAAGAATCCAGGACCAGTCCAAGTTATTGGCTTAGTAAGAAGGTAGACTCCAGGGTCATTTCCTGAAGTGGAAAATACTGGACAAAGACCATTTGGCCTCTTAGGGCTCACATTTTGGCAATTTCCCCTGCTGTCAGTTGAGGAAGGAAAGGGAGAAGCATAATTCACTCAAGCTGGGGATAATGTATGTGTTCTAGAAACCGGTCCTCCTGGGGCAGCCTGACCTGGCCTGCGAGGGTTTTGGTCTCTAAAAGATGGTGGGGGCTGAAAATTAGGCTTGCATCTCTCTGTGCTGAGAGGTAGAGACAGAAAGAGAGAGAGCGCGCGAGCACAGGAGTGAGTGTGAGGCTTGCTAAAGATGATTTGTCATGGGTTAATTTATCTCTGATAGAAGGAGGACAAATTCTACTCAAAAGGCAGGCAATGATAAAATGACTTATTGCAATGCGTATAATTGCGATATGTGTGCCCCATGCACAGTGTATTGGTTTCAAAGGATGTTTGTAGCTGTGATTTTCTTAAAGCAGTGGTTCTAATCCTGGCTGCACATTAGAATCTCCTGGAGAGCATTTGAAATACACCAATGGCCCAGGCTTCACTCCAGACTAATGAATCAAAATCTTTGGGGGTAGGGCTCAGTTACCAGTATTTCCTTCAAAGCTCTCTTCAGGTTATCCCAATGTGTAGCTATATTTGAAAGTCATTGGTAAAAAGCCACTTAAACATGGATCTCATGGGAAAAAATGGCCATTTCGGTAAGCTGTTAGTCTTAAAGCAGTGATTGTAATCCAAGCACTACCTTGCACCTAGATAAGGCACAATTTGTCTTGATTTTCCTGAGGGCTTTTTCATACTACAAGATATTAAATGTGTCCGTCACTCAATACCAGGGTCTTAGTTTCCCAGTGCTGCTGTAACAGAAATACCACAAGTGGATGGGTTTAAAGGACAGAAATTTATTTTCTTATAGTTCATGAGGCTAGAAATCTGAATTCAGGGCACCAGCTCCAGGGGAAGACTCTCTCTCTGTTGGCTGTGTGGAGCGATCCATGTCTCTTCCAGCTTTCCTCAGTTCCTTGGTGTTCTTCACATGGTGTGGCATCTACCCGCAACCCACCCCACCCCGTTTTGTGCTTGCCTGTTTCTGGGCTTAATCTCCTCTTTTTATATCTCAAAAGTGATTAGGTTTAAAGACACACCTTACACAGATATGGCATCATTAACATAACAAAGAAAAGCTTATTCCCAAATCGAATTCCATTCACAGGTATAGAGGTCAGGACTCCAACACAAATCAATCCATAACAGCCAGTTCTACAGAAGGAAATCTCCCGAAAGCAAAACCCACCAGCCAATTCATGTCCAAACTATCAACTGATCGTCGACTTAGTGTATTACTTCCTAGCTGAGTGATTCTGCTGGAGATAGAACCATATAATCAACCATGAAAAATTTACTAGCTTTCCTCACCACTGTGTCATATGGAAGCTCCTGGTTGGCCTCAGTTTGGAGCTCTCAGTTGCTTGCAAAACAAGCTTGTTTCCATGGCTGAGTGTTTCACACAGCTTGGCTTAGGTCAAAACCATGTTAATGGGAGCCCTGCCACCGCTGAACTATGGAATTTCCTGATTAAGGAAATGAGAGGAAGTAAGTCATTAACTAGCACCTACGCACAGCACACCAACTTGGAGCGCTCTTTCTTTCTTTTTTTTTTCAGGAGAATTAAAAACAGAAGACGCTGCTGTTACAATTCTCTGAAATAAGATGACAAAATCAAGGATGAACATTTAACAGCTGTTTTGGAACTGATTCTTGGAATAAACAAAAAGCTGCCTATGGTTTCGCCACAGTTAAAAAACACAGATTCTCTGTGATTCACACGCGATCTATAGCACACAAGCTGAGCCAAAGAAATTATGCCAAGAAAAGACAATGAAAAAAAAAGGAGGCTTAATCATCTTGACAGTTGCAATTATAATTAAACGTGAACTGGAGAAAAGGATTGCTTCACTCTGGTAAGAAGGCCAGGGGCTTAGGGGAAGTCTACAGCAAGTGGACCAAACATCGTTGCTAAATTTCCCTCCCTACTCAAAGAATTCAAACTTGAACCTACTATTAATATTTATAAAATATAAGAGAGGAAAATAATACTGTTTTAATAGCTAGTATGAAAATTCCTCTTTGAAGATCCCAATTCTTTTCTTCCCTCTTTCCCTCCCTTCCTTCCTAATTTTTTAGTAAGTCTGCTTACAGTAGAAGCTGAGAGAGACCTCAAGGGGCCTAAGTGTGAGCAAAACTGCCAGGAATCAGACAAGGAAAGGAATTTGTGTTTTGAACCAGAGAGGAAGGGGAAAGAGAAAAGTAAAAAGAGGAGCAAGAGGGCTGAAGACTATGGGATGTACTGGGTGACCCTCACATCTTTAGTCAGTTCTAAACTCATAAAATGCTTGTGATGGGTGTAGGGGATCTTGTGCAGCTTTACCCTTGTGTAAAGGGTCTGAACTTTCACAAGGAAAGAAATGAAGAACATACACAGAGACAACAAATCAGGACCACAAGGTAGAGAGTTGGGAATTTGCAGAAATTGTGGGGAGAGCTGTGGAGTTTCATCCAAGTTTACTGTAGCCTCTGAAGGCCAGGAGGCTTCATCTGGATTATATTTGCAAGGATTTGGGAGAAGTTTTTCATTTATGCTACATGGCAGTGAAGCCACGCACTGGATTTTCCACTGAGTGCTGTGTACTGTATTCTTGGAGTCATGTTGTTGTTAGTTGCCATGGAGATGGCTCCGACTCATGGCAACCTTATGTACAACAGAAAGAAACGTTGCTGATCCTGTGCCATCTTATCTTCCAGTACTATACTGGATAATATTCTGTTGTGATTCATAGGGTTTTCATTGGCTGATTTTTTTGGAAGTAGATCAACAGGCATTTCCTCCTAGTCTGTCTTAGTCTGGAAGCTCTACTGAAACCTATCCACCATGGGTGACCCTGCTGGTATTCGAAATACTGGTAGTATATCTTCCAGTATCATACCAACATACAATCCACCACAGTGCTACAAAATGACAGATGGGTGGCTTTGAATCATACCTGGAATGATAACCAAGTTTCTATGGGGTACCTGATGCACATTTCCCAATTCTGACTGTATTAGGTGTCAGTCTAATAGGTGAGACAATATCCATCATGTAACCAACCACCATCAACCCATCCATCCATTCACTCAACAAGCATATTGAGCTTTTTCTATGTTCAAGGCACTGTATTAGGCACTGGGGCGAGGTGGTGGCAAAGAAGACATAGATCCTGATCTTGAGAGCTTAGTCTAGGAAGCCTCAGACAACTTTTACTGAAATAGCTAGGTACCAGGCAGAAAGGAGTAAAGGCCACAATAAAGGTATGATCAGGTGCTTTGAAAATTCAGATGGAGAAGAGTTGACTTAAAGTCAATGGGTATGCAGGAGAGGAAGCAGTTCAGAAAAGGTTTTATGGAGGTGGCAATGTTTGCAATGGATCTTCTGGAAAAAATATGATTTAGACATTCGGGGATGGTGGTAGACATGGAGTAGAAAAAGGCATCTCGGAAGAAAATTCATGAGCTACCTAATACAAGCGACCAAGTTGAGTACCTGGGATGACAGTGTGCCCCACGACTGCTGCTAGCCATTATGGTGCCTTTGTGCAGAGTAGAAAAATGTGCCCCCTCCTCCAGAGTGCATGACATGGCCAGCAGAGCGTGGCTGGGGTTCAGTCCTCGCCTACCTCCTCAGCTGGGGACCTTTCTTGCAGTTCACATTCTCCAGAGCGGAATTGGCCGTCCTAGGTGCCACACACTTGAGACAGGGAACTCAGCTTGGGAGGAAAAATGATGAGCTCAGTTTGCGGCATAGTGAGTTCCATGTGTTAGCAGAACATCCAGGCAGAAATAGGAAACAAAACTAAAATGGAAAGACCAGAGTTTAGAGGGGAGTTTAGGATTAGAAGTGTAGATTGGGTAGTCACCTTCATTGAGTTGGAAGTTAAAGTAATGAGATTGGATGCGAGTTCCAAGGGAAAGCATGTAAAACTGTGGTTCTCAACCAGGGTGATTTGGCAGTGTCTGGAGACATTTTTGGTTGACACAACCTGGGCAGGGAAGCTACTGGCATCTAGTGTGTTGAGGCCAGGGACGTCACTAAACATCCTACAATGCATGGGACAGCTCCCACAGCAAAGAATGATTCAGCCCAGAATATTAACAGTGCTGAGATAGAAAACCCTGGTGTAAAGGGACAGATCTTTGAAGAACATCTACATTTAAGGGAGTAGCAATGGAAGAGGAATTGGGCCCCACCCTCTCACCCCAGACCTGCCACCTCTAGCCACAAAGGAAAAGTTTCTTGTGATAAATCAAAAAGCTGAAAGAGGGGCAAGATTGCTGCTTCTACAACCAGGGTCTCATCAAGGGATGCGGTAGGCAGGTAGCTACAGACCCTCAAGGGAGTATAACACTTTACTAAGGAGCCCTGGTGGCGCAGTAGTTAAGTGCTCAGCTACTAACCGAAAGGTTGGTGGTTTGAACCCATGGAGAGAGAAAGTTGAGCGCCTTGGGGCCGAGGCTTACTGGAGGAGTAGGGTGCCTCTGGGCACTTACTGGAGGAGATAAAGAGCTCTTTGTAAACATTTGCCCGAGCAGGGCAGAGGCTGGGCTGATGGGCTGAGGGCCAGAGAGAGGCCTGCCCGTGGGCACGGCTGAGAAGAGGCTGTCCTGATGGAAGAACTGTATCCTGAATTGTAACCTGTTACTTCCCTAATAAACCCCATAACTGTGAGAATGCTCTGTGAGTTTTGTGTGACCATTGCAATGAATTATCGAACCCAGCAGAGAAGCAGAGTGTGCTGTGCAGGGATGGATTACCAGTAAGCGAGGTACTCACGGGCTTAACTGTGTTTACTTACTAATCTGTAGTGCACAATTTCACCTGGGTTTCACCACATCTTTATCCTCACAAACATCTTGTGGTGAAATTGTGCACTACAGATTAGTAAGTAAACACAATGAAGCCTGTGTGTACCGTGCTTACTGGTTAATCCACCCCTGGTGCCATAGGAGGAACGGCTCGTGTCAGAAATGGTAAAAAGGTTGGCAAGAGGAGGCTTGTCTGACCTCTGCCTCACAGGAATCAGCCTTGGGCTGTTGATCTTGCTTCTCCTTCCCCCTTGTGAAGTTAGACAAGGAGGTCAGACGACCCCGCCACACCGTTGTTACAGTCAGGGTAATGGCAGAGGGCTTGAAGACGCTATCATGTGCGATGATTTATATTTAACATCTAACTTTATCCTCACAAACAATTCTATGTGTAGTATTATTTCTTCCCATTTTATAGGTAAGGAAACTGAAGTTCAGAGAGGTTACCTAACTTTTCAAAGGTTATACAGCTAGTAAGAAGTGGACCAGGCAGAACTGATTTTTTAAAATTGTGATATAATTCACGTACCATAAACTTCACCCTTTTAAAGTGAACAATTCAGCGTCATTTAGTACAGTCACCATGTGGTGCAACCATCACCTCTATTTAATTCCAGAACAATGTCATCACCCTGAAAAGAAACCCCGTAAGGATACGTTAGCGGTCACTCCCCATTCCGCTCGCCCCCAGGCCCGGGCAACCTCTAATCTGCTTTCTGTCTCTGTGCTGTTGTTGCTAGGTGCCATCGAGTCGGCTGCGACTCACAGCGACCCTATGAACATCAGAACGGAACATGCTTGGTCCTATGCCATCCTCCCAAAAGTTACTATGTTTGAGCCCATTGTTGCAGCCGCTGTGTCAATCCGTCTCATTGAGGGTCTTCCTGTTTTTCACTGACCCTCTATAGATTTCCCTATTTTGGACATTTAATGTAAATGGAATCATGTAATATGCGGCCTTTTGTGTCTGGCTTCTTCACTTAGCATAATATTTTCAAAGGTCATCCGTGTTACGGCATGTATGAGTGCTTCATTCCTTTGTATGGCTGAATGTTATTCCATTGTATGGATATACCACAGTTTATCCACTTGTCAGGTGGTGGACATCTGGCTGGTTTTCACTTTTTGACTATTATGAATAATGCTGCTATGAACATTCATAAACAAGTTTCTGTGTGAGCAGATGCTTTCAATTCTCTTGGGTTATACCAAAAGTGGTATTGCCGGATCATTTGGTAACTCTGTTTAACTTTTTGAGGAAATGTCCAACTTTTTCAAAGAGGCTGCACCATTTAAAATTCCCACCAGTGATGCATGAGGGTTGCAATTTCTCCACATGCTCCCAGGCAGAACTGATTTTAAAACTCATTTTTTTCCTCCCTCCCTTCTTTCTTCCCTTGAACATGTATTTATTGCTTACTATGTACCAGGCCTGCCACTCGTTGGTCAGTTTGTCGTACTGTGGTGGCTTGTGTGTTGCTGTGATGCTGGAAGCTATGCCACTGGTATTTCAAATACCAGCAGGGTCATCCATGGTGGACAGGTTGCAGCAGAGCTTCCAGACTAAGACAGACTAGGAAGAAGGAACTAGTGGTCTACTTCTGAAAAACTTGACTAGTGAAAGACTTAGGAATAGCAGCAGAAAATTGTCGGATACAGTGCTGGAAGATGAGCCCCTCAGGTTAGAAGACACTCAAAACACGACTGGGGAAGAGCTGCCTCCTCAAGGTAGAGTTGACCTTAATGATATGGATGGAGTAAAGCTTTCAGGACCTTCATTTGCTGACGCGGCACACTCAAAATGAGAAGAAACAGCTGCAAACACCCTTTAATAACCGGAACATGGAATGCATGAAGTATGAATCTGGGAAAACTGGAAGTTGTCAGAACTGAAACGGAAAGCTTGAAGATCGATATTGTTCTGTTGTACACAGGGTCGCTATGAGACGGAACCAACTCAATGGCATCTAACCACAACAATGTACCAGCACCATGTCTACCACTGAGGGGATTCAAAGGTAAGTATGTGTCTGTCTCCATACTCTCAGAATCCTTAGCCCAAAGGAGATAGTAGCATATTTATCTTTAAAAAGGTGTCCCAGAGTGTGCACTTTGCACCAGTGTCCCAGCCTCATGCACTTTGAACAGGTGTCCTAGAAGTACATTTGCACAGGTGTACCAGCCACATTCACCTTGCACATGTCTCCAGGCCTGTTCACTTTGCACAGGTGTCATGCACAGCCTCATGCACTTTGAACAGGTGTCCCAACCTGTACATTTTGCAAGGGTGTCCCAGTCCTGTGCACTTTGCATGGGTATCCCAACCTGTGCCATTTACATGGGTGTCCCAACCTGTACACTTTGCGCAGGTGTCTAAGCCTGTGCACTTTGGAGAGGTGTCCCAGCTCTATGGACTTTGCACAGGTGTTCCAGCCTGGGCACTTTGCACTGGTATTCCAGCCTCATGCACTTCCCAGGTGTCCCACACAGTACAGTTTGCACGGGTGTCCCAGTTGCATGCACTTTGCCCAAGTGTCCCGTCTGTGTACGCTGCACAGATGTCCCAGCCTGTGCATTTGCACATGTGTCTTAGCCTGTACATTTTCAACATGTGCACCCTTCATGAGTGTCCCAGTCTGTGCACTTTGCATGGGTGTTCCAGTCTCATGCGCTATGCACTGGTCTCCTAGTCTGTTCAGTTTGCACAGGTGTCCAAGCCTATGCACTTTGCACAGGTGTTTCAGGCTCAGGCAATTTGAAGGAGTGTCCCAGCCTGTAAACTGTGTGGGTGGCTCAGCCTGTGCACTTTTCATAGTGTCCCAATCTGTGCACTCTGTGACGATGTCTCAGCCTCATGCACTTTGCACAGGTGTCCCAGCCTTTACAGTCTGCACAGGTTTTCTAGTTTGTGCACTTTGTATGGGTGTCCCAGCCCTCTGCACTTCGCACACATGCTGCAGCCTCATGCACCTGAACAGGTGCCCCAGCATGTACACTTTGCAGAGATGTCCCAACCCTGTGCGCTCTGCATGGGTGTCCCAGTCTGTACCCTTTGCACAGGTGTACCAGACTTACGCACTTCGAAGCGGTGTCCCTGCAGTGCATTGACACGTGTCCCAGCCTCATACACTTTGCACAGGTGTCCCAGGCTGTCAACTTTGCACAGATGTCCCAGCCTCATGTACTTTGGAGACGTGTCCCAGTCTGTACACTTTACACAGGTGTCCCAGCCTCATGCACTTTACAGAGGTATCCCAGCCTGTACTCTTTGCACAGGGACAATTGTTGGTGTCCCAACCCTGTGCACTTTGCATGGATGACCCAGCTGGTGCCCTTTGAAATGGTTTCCCAGCCTGTGCACTTTGCACAGATATTTCAGTCTCATACACTTTGCACAGGTGTCAAAGCCCAGGCACTTTGGAGAGGTGTTCCAGCCTGTGCACTTTGCACTGGTGTCACAGCCTCATGCACTTTGGTGAGGTGTTCCTGCCTGTGCACTTTGCACATGTGTCCCAGCCTCAAGAACATTGCCCAAGTGTCCAGCCTGTGTACTCTGGACAGGTGTCCCAGCCTGTGCTCTCTTCACCCGTGTCCCACCCTGTGCACTTGTCACTGGTGTCTTAGCCTGTACATTTCTAACAAGCATCCCAGTCTTTACAGTGTTTATTGAGTGTCCCAACCTGTGTATTTTGCATGGGTGTTCCAGCCTCATGCACTATGCACTGGTCTCCCTGCCCGTTCATTTGCACAGGTGTCTCAGCCTGTGCGCTTTCCACACATGTCTCAGTCTGTCCACTTTGCGCAGATCTCCCAGCCTCATGCATTTTGCAGAGGTGCCCCAGCCTGTACAGTTTTCACAGGTGTCCCAATCCGTGCACTCTGTAACAGTGTCTCAGCCTGTGCACTTTGCATAGGTGTCCCAGCCTCATGAACTTTTCACAGGCTTACTAACCTCATGCCCTTGGCATAGTTGTTCCCAACCTGAGCAGTATTCACAAGTGTCCTTTTCCCAATCTGTGCACTCTGTAATGGAGTCCTAGCCTCACGCAGTTTTCACAGTGCTCCCATTCTCATGCACTTTGCACAGGTGTCCCAGCCTTTACACTCTGCAAGGTGTTCTAGATTGTGCACTTTCTATGGGTGTCCTAGCTCTCTGCACTTCACACAGATGAGTCAGCATTGTGCACCTGAACAGGTGCCCCAGCCTGTACACTTTGCAGAGATGTCCTAGCCCTGTGCACTCTGCGTGTGTGTTCCAGTCTGTACTCTTTGCACAGGCATGCCAGCCTCATGTACTATGAAGGGGTGTCCCAGAGTGTATTTGCACAGGTTTCTGAGCCTGTGCATTGCCATATGTGCCTAGCCTCCTGCACTTTGCATAGGTGACCCAGTCTGTCCACTTTGCACAGATGTCCCAGCCTCGGGCACTTGGGAGAGGTTTGCCAGATTCTGCAGTTTTCATGGGTTCCCAATTTGTGCACTCTCTAATGGTGTCCCAGCCCCAAGCACTTTGCACAGGTGTCCCATACTCATGCATAGGTGTCTTAGCCTGTACATTTCCAACAAGTGTCCCTCTCTACAGTTTTTATGGGTGTCCTAATCTGCGCATTTTGCATGGCTGTTCCAGTCTCATGCACTATGCAATGGTCCCCTTGCCCATTCATTTTGCACAGGTGTTCCAGCCTGTGCACTTTGCACAAGTAACCCAGTTCATACAATTTGCATGGATGTCTCAATCTATTGCACTTTGGAGAGGTGTACCAGCCTGTGCAGTTTTCACTGGTGTCCCAATCTATGTCCTTTGTAACAGTGTCCCAGCCACATGCACTCTTCCCAGGTGTCCAGTCATCATGCACTTAGCACCGGTTTCTCAGCTTTTACACTCCATACAGGCGTTCTAGTTTGTGCACTTGGTATGGGTGTCCCAGCCCTGTGGACTTTGCACGCATGCTTCAGCCTCGTGCACCTGAACAGGTGACCCAGCTTATACCCTTTGCAGAGGTGTCCTAGCCCTGTGCATGCAACAAGGGTGTCCCAGTTTGTGCGCTTTGCATTGCTGTCCTAGTCTGTGCGCTTTGGGGAGGTGTCCTTGTCCTGTGCACTTTGCACGGGAGTCTCAGTCTGTCCATTTTCACAGTTATTTCAGTTTCTTGTACTTTGAACAGGTGTCCCATCCTGTACACTTTGCAACGGTGTCCCAGCATCATGCACTTTAGAGAGGCGCCCCAGCAGTGCGTTTGCACAGGTACCCTGACCTGTGAATTTGCACGTGTCCCCACTTCATGCACTTTGCACAGGTTTTCCAGTCTGTCCACTTTGCACAGATGTCCCACCCTCATGAACTTTGCAGAGATGTCCCAGCCTGTACGTTGCATACAGGTTTCCTAGCCCTGTGCACTTTGCATGGATTTCCCAGCCAGTGCCTTTTGCATTGAAGTCCCAGTCGGTGCACTTTGCACAGGGCTTTCAGTCTCATGCAGTTTGCACAGGTGTCTTATATTGTTTATTTTGCACAGGTGTCCAAGTCTGTGCACTTTAGGAAGGTGTCCCAGCCTGTGCACTTTCTCAGGTGTCCTAGACTATACACTTTGCACGGGTGTCCCAGTCACAAGAAGTTTGCCCAATTGTCCAGCCTGTGTACTCTAGACAGGTGTCCCAGCCTGTGCCCTTTGCACAGGTGTCTTAGCCTGTACCCTTTCAACAAGTGTCCCAGACTGTACACTTTACACGTGTCCCAGCCTCATACCTTTTGCAGAGGTGTCCCAGCCTGTACACGTTGCACAGGGACACTTGTTGGATCCCAACCCTGTGTACTTTGCGTGGACATCTCAGCCGGTGCCCTGTGCAATGGTTTCCTGGTCTATGCACTTTGCACAGGTGTTCTTGTCTATCCACTTTGCACAGACGTCTCAGCCTTATGCACTTTGGATAGTTGTATGAGCCTGTGCAGTTTCATGGGTGTCCCAATTTGTGCACTCTGTCACAGTGCCCAGCCCCATGCACTTTGTACAGGTGTCCCAGCTGTTACACTCTGCACAGGTGTTCTAGTTTGTGCATTTGTATGGGTGTCTCAGCCCTCTGCATTTTGCACAGATGCACCAGCCTTGTGCACCTGAAGAAGTGCCCCAGCCTGTACACTTGGCAGAGATGTCCCAACCTTGTGCACTCTGTGTGGGTGTCCTAGTCTGTAACTTTTGCACAGACCTGCCAGACTCATGTACTTTGAGGGTGTGTCCCAGCATTGCATTTGCTCAGGTATCCTGGCCTGCGCATTTGCACATGTGTCCGAGCCTCATGCAGTTTGCACAGGGGTCCTACTCTTTCCACAATGCACAGATGTCCCAGCCTCATGCACATTGCTCAGGTGATGCAATCTGCCCACTTTGCCCAGATGCCCCAACGTCATGCATTTTGCACGGGTGCCCTAGTCAGTCCAATTTGCACAGGTGTCTTAGTCTGTCCATTTTGCACAGATGTCCCTGCTTCATGCACTTTGCACAGGTGACCCAGGCTGGCCAGTTTTCACGGATGTCCCAACCTCTTCCACTTTGAGAGGTGCACCAGCTTGTGCAGTTTTCACGTGCATCCCAATCTGTGCCTTCTATAACGGCGTCCTAGCCTCATATACTTTGCACAGGTGTCCAATCCTCATACACTTTGCATAGATTTCTGTTTTTTACATTCTGCACAGGTGTTCTAGTTTGTGCATTTGGTATGGGTGTTCCAGCCCTCTGCACTTTGCACACATGCTTCAGGGTGTCCCAGCATCATGCACTTTGAAGGGGTGTTCCAACAGTGCATTTGCACAGGTATCCTGTCCTGTGATTTTGCACGTGTTGAAGCCTCATGTACTCAGCACAGGTTTCCCAGTCTCTCTACTTTGCACAGGTGTCCTAGTCTGTCCAGTTTGCATAGATGACCCAGCCTCATGCACTTTTCACAGGTGTCCAATCATCATGCACTTAGCACTGGTTTCCCAGCCTTGACATTCTGCACAGGTGTTCTAGTTTGTACACTCTGTGTGTGTGTCCCAGCCCTCTGCACTTTGCACACATGCTTCAGCCTTGTGCACCTGAACGGGTGCCTCAGCCTATACACTTTGCAGAGGTGTCCTAGCCCTGTGCACGCAACAAGGGTGTCCCAGATTGTGCACCTTGCAATTCTGTCGTAGTCTGTGCACTTTGGAGAGGTGTCCCTGTCCTGTGCACTGTGCATGGAGGTCCCAATCTGTGCATTTTCACAGATGTTTCTGTCTCTTGCATTTTGAACATAGGTCCCAACCTGTCCACTTTGCACAAGTGTCCCAGCATCATGCACTTTGAAGGGGTGTACCAGCAGTGCATTTGCACAGGTATCCTGTCCTGTGAATTTGCACATGTGTTGTAGCCTCATGAACTTTGCACAGGTGTCCCACTATGTCCACTTTGCGCTGGTGTCCTAGTCTGTCCCTTTTGCACATATGTCTCAGCCTCATGAACTTTACAGAGGTGTTGTAGACTGTACACTTTGCACCGGTGTCCCAGTCACATGAATTTTACCCAATTGTCCAACCTGTATACTCTGGAGAGGTGTCCCAGCCTGTGCATTGTTCATGGGAGTCCCAGCCTGTGTCCTTTGCACAGGTGTTTAGCCTGTATACTTTCAACAAATGTCCTGGCCTGTGCATTTCACACAGGTGTCACAGCCTCACGCACCTTGCAGAGGTGTTCCAGCCTGTACACTTTGCTCATGTGTCCCAGCCTCAAGAACATTGTCCAAGTGTCCAGTCTCTGTACTCTCCACAGGTGTCCCAGCCTGTGCTCTCTTCTCTGATGTCCCAGCCTGTGCCCTTTGTAGAGGTGTCTTAGCCTGTACATTTTCAGCAAGTATCCCAGCCTGTACACTTTACATACGTGTCACAGTCTCATGTATTTTGCACAGGTGTCCCAGCCTTTACACTCTTCATAGGTGTTCTGATAGTGCACTTTGTATGGGTGTCCCAGCTCTCCGCATTTTGCACAGATGTGATAGCATTGTGCACCTGAACAGCTGCCCCAGCCTGTAGAATTTGTAGAGATGTCCTAGCCCTGAGCATTTTGCATAGGTGTCCCAATCTGTACCCTTTACTCAGGCGTGTCAGCCATACTTTGAAGTGGTGTCCCAGAGAGTATTGGCACAGGTATCCTGGTCTGTGTATTGGCACATGGATCCCAGCCTCATGCACTTTCTACTGGTGACCCAGCCTGTCCACTTTGCACAGGTGTTCTAGTCTGTTCACTTTGCAGCGATGTCCCAAACTCTTGCACTCTGGAGAGTTGTACCAGCCTGTGCAGATGTCACAGTTGTTCTAATCTGTGACCTCTGTAATGGTATTCCAATCTCTTGCACTTTTCACAGGTGTCCAATCCTCATGCACTTGGCACCGGTTTCTCAACTTTTACACTCTGCACAAGTGTTCTATTTTGTTCACTTGGTGTGGATGTCCCAGCCCTCTGCACTCCGTACGTATACTTAGGCCTTGTGCAACTGAACAGGTGACTCAGCCTATAATACATTTCACAGAGGTGTCCTAGCCCTGTGCACTCAACAAGTGTGTCTCAGCTTGTGCAGTTTGCAATGCTGTCCTAGTCTATGCACTTTGGAGAAGTGACCTTGTGCTGTGTACTTTGAATGGGAGTCCCAATCTGTGCATTTTCACAGATGTTTTAGTCTCTTGCACTTTGAACAGGTGTCCCAAACTGTACATTTTGCAAAGGTGTCCCAGCATCATGCACTTTAAAGCGGTGTCCCAGCAGTGCATTTGCACAGGTATCATGTCCTGTGAATTTTGCACATGTGTCCGAGCCTCATGCACTTTGCACAGGTGTCAGGCCTGTGTACTCTGGACAGGTGTCCCAGCTTGTGCACTTTGCACAGGTGTTTTGGCCTGTACATTTCCAACAAGTGTCCCAGTCTGTACAATTTTTGTGGGTGTCCCAATCTGTGTATTTTGCATGGGTGTTCCAACCTTATGCACTGTGCACTGATCTCCCTGCCCACTCATTTTGCACAGCTGTCAGAGTCTGTGAACTTTGTATACATGTCTCAGTCAGTCCATTTCCACAGATGTCCCAGCCTCATGCACTTTCTGGAGGTGTCCCAGCCTGTACACTTTGCACAGTTTTCCCAGTCTGTTCTTCTTTTCTGTGCACTTTGCACAGGTGTCCCAGCCTCATGCACTTTCTAGAATGTTCCAGACTGTACACTTTTCATAGATGTCCCACTCTGTCCACTATACACAGATGTATCAGCCTCATGCACTCTGAAGATGTGTCCCAGCCTGTACAGTTTTCACGGGTGTCCCAATCTGTGCACTCGGTAACGGTGTCCCAGCCTGTGTACTTTGCACAAGTGTCCCAGTGTGCCCACTTTGCACAGATGTCCCACCCCCATGAACTTTGTAGAGGTGTCCCAGCCTATGCACTGTGCACAGTTTTCCTAGCCCTGTGCACTTTCCCAGGTGTCCCAGCCTGTACACTTTGCACAGGTGACCCAGTCACATGAACTTTGCCCAACTGTCCAGCCTGTGTACTCTGGAGAAGTGTCCCAGCCTGTGCCCTTTGCACAGGTGTCTTAGTCTGTACACTTTCAACAAGTGTCCCAGCCTGTACACTTTACACAGGAGTCCCAGCCTCTTGCCCTTTGCAGAAGTATCCCAGCCTGTACAGTTTGCACAGGGACACTTGTTGGTGTCTCAGATATGTGCACTTAGCATGGATGTCCCAGCTGGTGCCCTTTGCAATGGTTTCCCAGCCTGTATAATTTGCACAGGGGTTTCAGTCTCATGCAATTTGCACAGGTGTCTTAGACTGTTCATTTTGCACGTGTGTTGAAGTGTGAGCACTTT
Organism: Trichechus manatus latirostris; assembly: GCF_000243295.1. NCBI lineage: Eukaryota > Metazoa > Chordata > Mammalia > Sirenia > Trichechidae > Trichechus > Trichechus manatus. The sequence continues at coordinate 8,761,470 of NW_004444036.1, forward strand.
GGTGAGATGTTCCTGCCTGTACACTTTGCCCATGTGTCCCTGCCTCAAGAACATTGCCCAATTGTCAGTGTGTGCACTCTTGACAGGTGTCCCAGCCTGTGCTCTCTTCACAGGTGTCCTAACCTGTGCAATTTCCACAGGTTTCTTAGCCTGTACATTTCCAACAAGTGTCCCAGTCTGTACACTTCTTATGGGTGTCACAGCCTGTGTATTTTGCATGGGTGTTCCAGCCTCATGCACTGTGCACTGGTCTCCATGCCCATTCATTCTGCACAGGTGTCATAGTCTGTCCACTTTGCACCGATATTCCAGCTTGATGCACTTTGCACAGGTGACCCAATCTGTCCACTTCGCACAGATGACTCAACCTCATGCACTTTGCACAGGTGAACCAGTCTGTCCTCTTTCACAGATGTCCCAATCTCTTCATTGTGGAGAGTTGTACCCTCCTGTGCAGTTTTCACGGGTGTCCCAGTCTGTGCCCTTTGTAACGGTGTCCTAGCCACGTGCACTCTTCACAGGTGTCCAGTCCTCATGCACTTTGCACAGGTTTCTCAACTTTTACACTCTGCACAGGTGTTCTAGTTTGTGCACTCTGTATATGTCTTTCAGCCCTTTGCACTTTGCACATGTGCGTCAGCCTCGTGCACCCGAACAGGTGCCCCAGGCTATACACTTTGCAGAACTGTCCTAGCCCTGTGCACACAACAGGGGTGTCCCATCCTGTGCACTTTGCAATGCTGTCCTAGTCTGTGCACTTTGGGGAGGTGTCCCTGTCGTGTGCACTTTGGATGGGAGTCCCAATCTGTGCATTTTCACAGATGTTTCAGTCTCTTGCTCTTTGAACAAGTGTCCCAAGCTGTACACTTTGCAAAGGTGTCCCAGCATCATGCACTTTGAAGAGGTGTCCCAGCAGTGTATTTGCACAGGTATCCTTTTCTGTGAGTTTGCACATGTAGCCCCATGAACTTTGCACAGGTGTCCTAGTCTGTCCACTTTGCACAGATGTCTCAGCCTCATGAACTTTGCACAAGGGTTCCAGCTTGTATACTTTGCAGTGGTTACCTAGCCCTGTGCACTTAGCATGGATTTCCAAGATGGTGCCTTTTGTAATGATATCCTAGCCTGTGCACTTTGCACAGGGGTTTTGGTCTTGTACACTTTACACGTGTCCTAGACGGTTCGTTTTGCACTGGTGTCACAGCCTCATGCACTTGGTGAGGTGTCCCAGCCTGTGCACTTTGTGCTTGTGTCCCAGCCTGTGGACTTTGTACAGGCGTCTTGTTGTTGTTGTTGTTGGGTGCCGTCGAGTCAGTTCCGACTCATAGTGACCCTATGTACCACAAAATGAAACACTGCCCGGTCCTGCCCCACGCTCACAATCGTTGTTATGCTTGAGCCCACTGTTGCAGCCACTGTGTCAATCCATCTCGTTGAGGGTCTTCTTCTTTTTCGCTGACCCTGTACTTTACTAAGCATGATGTCCTTCTCCAGGGACTGGTCCCTCCTGATAACACGCCCAAAGTACGTGAGATGAAGTCTCACCAGCCTGGTCATATTCCAGGGAGCATTCTGGTTGTACTTCTTCCAAGACAGATTTGTTCGTTCTTTTGGCAGTCCATGGCATATTCGATATTCTTTGCCAACACCACAATTCAAAGGCATCCATTCTTCTTCGGTCTTCCTCATTCATTGTCCAGTTTTCGCGTGCATATGATGCGATTGAAAATACCACAGTTCGGGTCAGGTGCACCTTAGTCTTCAAGGTGACATCTTTGCTTTTCAACACTTTAAAGGGGTCTTTTGCAGCAGATTTGCCTGACACAATGTGTCTTTTGATTTCTTGACTGCTGCTTCCATGGGTATTGATTGTGGATCCAAGTAAAATGAAATCCTTGACAACTTCAATCTTTTCTCCATTTATCAGGATGTTGCTTATTGATCCAGTTGTGCGGATTTTTGTTTTCTTTATTTTGAGGTGTAATCCATACCGAAGGCTGTAGTCTTTGATCTTCATCAGTAAGTGCTTCAAGTCCTCTTCACTTTCAGCAAGCGAGGTTGCGTCATCTGCATAACGCAAGTTGTTAGTGAGTCTTCCTCCAATCCTGATGCCCCGTTCTTCTTCATATACTCCAGCTTCTCTGATTATTCGCTCAGCATACAGACTGAATAGGTATGATGAAAGGATACAACTCTGACGCACACCTTTGCTGACTTTAAACCACTCAGTATCCCCTTGTTCTGTTCAAAGACTGCTTGGTCTATGCACAGGTTCCACAGGAGCACAATTAAGTGTTCTGGAATTCCCATTCTTCACAATGTTAGCCATAATCTGTTATGATCCACACAGCCAAATGCCTTTGTACAGTCAATAAAACACAGGTGTCTTAGCCCATACTTTTCCAACAAATGACTCAGGTTGTACACTTTTTATGTGTGTTCCAACCTGTGTATTTTGCATGGATGTTCCAGCCTTATGCATTATGCACTCGTCTCCCTGCCTGTTCATTTTGCACAGGTGTCCCAGTCTGTACTCTTTGCACACATGTCTCAGTCTATCCACTTTGCACTGATGCTCTAGCCTCATGCACTTTGCAGGTGTGTCTCAGCCTGTACAGTTTTCACAGGTGTCCCTATCTGTGCACTCTGTAATGGTGTCCCAGCCTCATGTACATTGCACAGGTGTCCCAGTCTGTCCACTTTGCACAGATGTCCCAACCTCTTGCTCCTTGGAGAGTTTTACCAACCTGTGCAGATATCAAGGGTGTCCTAATCTGTAATCTCTGTAATGGTGTCCTAGCCTCATGCACTTTTCACAGGTGTCCAGTCCTCATGCACTTTGCATTGGTTTCTCAGCTCTTAAACTCTGCACATGTGTTCTAGTTTGTGCCCTTTCTATGGGTGTCCCAGCCCTCTGCACGTTGCGAACATCCTTAGTCCTCATGCATGTGAACAGGTGCCTCAGCCTATACACTTGGCAGAGGTGTCCTAGCCCTGTGCATGCAACAAGTGTGTCTCAGCTTGTGCATCTTGCAATTCTGTCTTAGTCTGTGCACTTTGGAGAGGTGTCCCTGTGCTGTGCACTTTGCATGGGAGTTCCAATCTGTGCATTATCACAGATGTTTCATTCTCTTGCACTTTAAACAGGTGTCCCAAGCAGTACCCTTTGCAAAGGTGTCCCAGCATCATGCACTTTAAAGCGGTGTCCCAGCAATGCATTTGCACAGGTATCCTTTCTTGTGTCTTTGCACATGTGTGCCAGACTCATGAACATTGCCGGTGTCCAGCCTGTGTACTCTGGACAGGTATCCCAGCCTGTGTACTTTACACAAGTGGCTTAGCCTGTACATTTCCAACACTGTCTCATTCTGTACGCTTTTTATTTGTGTCCAAACCTGTGTATTTTGCATGGGTGTTCCAGCTTCATGCCCTTTTCGCTGGTTTCCACGCCAGTTCATTTTGCACAGGTGTTCCAGCCTAATGCACTTTGAACTGGTGCCCCAGTCTGTCCATTTTGTACAGATGTCCCAGCATGTATAATTTGCACAGTTTTCCCAGTCTGTTCACTTTGCATCGGTGTCCCAGTCTGTCCACTTTGCAAAAATGTCCCAGCTTCATAAACTTTGCGGAGGTGTCCCAGCCTGTACACTTTGCACAGTTTACCTAGCCCTGTGCACTTAGCATGAATTTCTCAGACAGTGCCTGTGCGATTGTTTCCCAGCCTGTGCACGTGGCACAGGTGTGGTCTCATACACTTTGCACAGGTGCCCTAGACTGTTCATTTTGCCCCGGTGTCACATCCTCATGCACTTTGGTGAGGTGTTCCAGTCTGTACACTTTGCACATGTGTCCCAGCCTCATAAACATTGTTGAAGTGTCCAGCCTGTGCACTCGAGATGGTCGTCCCAGCCTGTGCACTCTTCACAGGTGTCCCAGCCTGTACACTTTGCACAGGTGTCCTAGCTCGTACATTTCTAACAAGTGTCTCAGTCTGTACACTTCTTATGGGTTTCCCAGCCTGTGTACTTTGCATGGGTGTTCAGCTTCATGCACTGTGCACTGGTCTCCCTGCCCGTTCATTTACTCAGGTGTCCCAGTCTGTTCACTTGTCACTGATGTTCCTGCTTGATGCACTTTGCCCAAGTGACCCAGTCTGTTCACTTTGCACAGATGACTCAGCCTCATGCACTTTGCACGGGTGATCCAGTCTGTCCTCTTTGCACAGATGTGCAACTGCTTCACTTTGGAGAGTGGTGCCAGCCTGTGCAGTTTTCACAGGTGTCCCAGTCTGTGCCCTTTGTCACGGTGTCCCAGCCACATGCACTCTTCACAGGCTTCCAATACTCATGTACTTTGTACTGGTTTCTCAGCTTTTACACTCTGCACAGGTGTTTTAGTTTGTGCACACATCCTTAGACCTCATGCACCTGAATAGGTGCCTCAGCCTATACACTTTGCGGAGGTGTCCTAGCCCTGTGCACGCAACAAGGGTGTCCCAGCTTGTGCACATTGCAATGCTGTTCTACTCTGTGCACTTTGGAGAGGTGTCCCTGTCCTGTGCACTTTGAATGTGAGCCCCATTTGGTGCATTTTCACAGATGTTTCAGTCTCTTGTACTTTGAACAGGTGTCCCAAGCTGTACACTTTGCAAATGTGTCCCAGCATCATGCACTTTAAAGGGGTGTCCCAGCAATGCATTTGCACAGGTATCCTGTCCTGTGAATTTGCACATGTGTTGAAGCCTCATGCACTTTTGTTATTATTATTATTTAAATTGTACTTCAGATGAAGGTTTACAGAACAAACTAGTTTCTCATTAAACAGTTAGTACACATATTGTTTTATGACATTGGTTAACAACCCCACGACATATCAGCACTCTCCCTTCTCGACCGTGGGTTCCCCATTACCAGCTTTCCTGTCCCCTCCTGCCTTCTAGCCCTTGCCCCTGGGCTGGTGTGCTCCTTTAGTCTCGTTTTGTTTTGTGGGCCTGTCTAACCTTTGGCTGAAGGGTGAACCTCGGGAGTGACTTCATTACTTAGCTGAAAGGGTGTCCGGGGTCCATACTCTTGGGGTTTCTCCAGTCTCTGTCAGGCCGGTAAGCCGGGTCTTTTTTTAAATTGTGCTTTAAGTGAAAGTTTACAGTTCAAGTCAGTTTCTCATACAAAAATTTATACACACATTGCTACGTGAGCCTAGCTGCGCTCCCTATAATGTGACAGCACGCTCCTCCTTTTCACCCCAGATTCCCCATGTCCATTCAACCAGCTCCTGTCCCTTTTTGCCTTCTCATCTCACCTCCGGACAGGAGCTGCCCATTTAGTCTCATGTATCTACTTGAGCTAAGAAGCGCTCTTCTTCACGAGTATCATTTTATATCCCATAGTCCAGTCTAATCTTTGTCTGAAGAGTTGGAAGCCTCATGCACTTTGCACAAGTTTCCCAGTTAGTCCACTTTGTGCAGATGTCTCAGCCTCATGAATTTTGCAGAGTTTTCCCAGACTGTACGCTCTGCACAGGTTGCCTAGCCCTGTGCACTTAGCATGGATTTCCCAGGCGGTGGCTTTTGCAATGTTTTCCCAGCCTGTGCACGTTGCACAGGGGTTTCAGTCTCCTACGCTTTGCACAGGTGCCCTAGACTGTTCATTTTGCATGCGTGTCACAGCCTCACACACTTTGGTGAGATTTTCCAGCTTGTATACTTTGCCCATGTGTTTCAGCCTCATAACATTGCTCAAGTGTCCAGCTTGTGCACTCTAGATGGTTGTTCCAGCCTGTGCATTCTTCACTGGTGTCCCAGTTTGTGCACTTTGCACAGAGGTCTTAGCCTGTACATTTACTAGTGTCCCACATTTACTCTTTTTATGAGTTTCCCAACCTATGTATTTTGCATGGGTGTTCCAGCCTCACGCACTATGAACTTGTCTCCCTGCCTGTTCATTTTGCAGTTATCTGGGCCTGTGCCCTTTGCACAGCTGTCCCAGTCAGTCCACTTTGCACAGATGTCTCACTATCATGAACTCTGCAGAGGTGTCCCAGCCTGTGCACTTTGCCCAGGTTTCCTAGCTCTGTGCACTTTGCGCAGATTTCCCAGCTGGTGCCTTTTGGAATGGTGTCCCAGCCCTTGCACTTTGCATGAGGGCTTCAGTAACATGCGGTTTGCACAGGTATCCTATATTGTTTATTTTCACCGGTGTCCAAGCTTGTGCACTTTGGAAAGGTGTCACAGCCTGTACACTTTGCACAGGTGTCCCAGTCACCTCAACTTTGCCCAATTGTCCAGCCTATGCACTCTTCACCGGCGTCTCAGCCTATGCACTCTTCACCGGTGTCTTAGCCTATGCACTCTGCACAGATGTCTTAGCCTGTACATTTCAAACAAGTGTCCCAGTTTGTACACTTTTTATGAGTGTACCAATCTGTGTGTTTGCATGGCTGTTCAGCCTCATACACTATGCACTGGTCTCTCTGCCCTTTGAATTTGCACAGGTTCCCAGCCTGTGCATTTTGCACCCGTCTCAGTCTGTCTACTTTGCACTGGTGTCCCAGTCTCATGCACTTTGCAGAAGTATTCCAGCCTGTACATTTTCACAGCTGTCTCAGTATGTGCGCTCTGTAACAGTTTCACAGCCTGTGCAATTTGCACAGGTTTTCCAGTCTGTCCATTTTACATAGGTGTCCTTGTCTGTCCACTTTGCACAGATGTCCTAGCCTCATGCACTTTGGATAGTATGTATGAGCCTGTACAATTTTCACAGGTGTCCCAATTTGTGCACTCTGTCACGGCGTCCCAGCCTCATGCACTTTGCACAGACGTCCCAGCCTTTACACTCTGCACAGGTGTTCTAGTCTGCGCGCTTTGTATGAGTGTCCCAGCCCTCTGAAATTCACACAGATGCTTCAGTCTTGTGCACCTGAAAAGGTGCCCCAGCATGTGCACTTTGCAGAGATGTCCTAGCTCTGGGCACTTTGCATGGGTGTCCCATTCTGTACGCATTGCTCAGGCATGCCAGCCTCATGCAATTTGAAGGGGTGTCCCAGAGTGCATTTGCACAGGTATCCCGGTGTGCACGTTGGCATATGTGTCCTAGCCTCATGCACTTTGCACAGGTGATCCAGTCTGTCCTCTTTGCACATATGTCCAGCTTCACGCACTTTGAGCAGTGTCCCAGTCTGTCCACTTCACAAGTTGTCCTAGTCTGTCCAATTTGTACAGATGTCCCAACCTTTTGCACTTTGGAGAGTTGTATCAGCTTTGCCGTTTTCTTAGGTATCCCAATCTGTGCCCTCTGTAATGGCGGCCCAGCCTCATACACTTTTCATAGGTGTCCAGTCCTCATGCACTTTGCACCGGTTTCTCAACTTTTACACTCTGCTCAGGTGTTCTAGTCCGTGCACTTGGTATGAGTGTCCCAGCCCTCTGCACTTTGCACACATTCTTAGACCTTGTGCACCTGAACAGGTGCCCCAGCCTATACACTTTGAAGAGGTGTCCTAGCCCTGTGCACGCAACAAGGACGTCCCAGCTTGTGCACTTTGCAATGCTGTTCTAGTCTGTGCACTTTGGAGAGGCATCCCTGTCCTGTGCACTGTGCATGGGAGTCCCAATCTGTGCATTTTCACAGATGTTTCAGTCTCTTGCAATTTGAACAGGTGTCCCAAGCTGTACACTTTGCAAAAGTGTCCCAGCATCTTGCACTTTAAAGGGGTGCCCCAGGAGTGCATTTGCACAGGTATTCTGTCCTGTAAATTTGCACGTGTCCCACTCTCATGCACTTTGCACAGGTGTCCCAGCCTGTGTACACTGGACAGGTGTCCCAGCCTGTGCACTTTCCCAGATGTCCTTGCCTGTCCACCTTACACAGGTGTCCCAGTCAGTCCATTTTGCACAGATGTCCCAGTTTCATGAACTTTGCAGAGGTGTCCCAGCGTGTACATTTTCCCAGGTTTCCTAACCCTGTGCGCTTAGCATGGATTTCCCAGTTGGTGCCTTTCCAGTGGTGTCCCTGCCTGTGCACTTTGCGCGGGGGTTTTATCTCATGCAGTTTGCACAGGTGTCCTATGTATTTTTTTGCACAAGTGTCCCAGCCTGTGCACTTTCCCAGGTGTCCTAGATTGTACACTTTGCACGGGTGTCCCAGTCAAATTAAATCTGACCAACTGTCCAACCTGTGCAGCCTGGAGAAGTGTCTCAACTTATGCCCTTTCCATGGGTGTCTTAGCCCCTACATTGTCCACAAGTGTCCCAGCCTGTACACTTTACACAGTTGGCTCAGCCTCATACACTTTGCAGAGGTGTCCCAGCCTGTACACTTTTCACAGGGACACTTGTTTGTGTCCCAAACCTGTGTACTTTGCATGAATGTCCCAGCCGGTGCCCTATGCAATGGTTTCCCTTCTGTGCCCTTTGCACAGGTGTCCCAGTCTGTCCACTTTGCACAGGTGTCCCAGCCTCATACACTTTGGATAGTTGTATGAGTCTGTGCAGTTTCACAGGTGTCCCAATTTCTGCACTCTGTCACAGTTCTCAGCCCCATGCACTTTGCACAGGTGTCCCAGCCTTTACACTCTGCACAAGTGTTCTAATTTGTGCAATTTGTATGGGTGTCCCAGCCCTCTGCACTTTGCACAGATGCGCCAGCATTGTGCACCTGAACAGGTGCCCCAGCCTGTACAGTTGCAAGAGATGTCCCAACCTTGTGCACTCTGCATGGGTGTCCTAGTCTGTACCCTTTGCACAGGCGTGCCAGCCTCACGCACTTTGAAAGTGTATCCCAGCAGTGCATTTGCACAGGTATCCTGGCCTGTGCATTTGCACATGTGTCCGAGCCTCATGCACTTTGCACAGGTGTCCTACTCTTTCCACATTGAACAGATGTCCCAGCCTCATGCACTTTGCACAAGTGACTCAGTCTGTCAGTTTTTCAGGGTTGTCCCAACCTCTTGTACTTTGGAGAGGTGTACCAGCTTCTGCAGTTTTCACCAGTGTCCCAGTCTGTGCCCTTTATAATGGCGTCCTAGCCTCATGTACTTTGCATAGGTGTCCAATCCTCATACACTTTGCACAGGTTTCTCAGCTGTTACACTCTGCACAGGTGTTCTAGTTTGTGCATTTGGTATGGGTGTCCCAGCCCTCTGCACTTTGTGCACATGCTTCAGCCTCATCCACCTGAACAGGTGCCTCAGCCTATACACTGTGCAGAGGGAGGTGTCCTAGCCCTGTGCACGCAACAAGAACGTAACAGTGTTTGCATTTTCCAATGCGGTGCTAGTCTGTGCACTTCGGAGAGGTGTCCCTGTGCTGTGCTCTTTGCATGGGAGTCTCAATCTGTGCGTTTTCACAGATATTTGTCTCTTGCACTTTGAACAGGTGTCCCAAGCTGTAAACTTTGTGAAGGTGTTCCAGCATCATGCACTTTAAAGGGGTGTCCCAGCAGTGCATTTGCACAGTTATCCTGTCCTGTGAATTTGCACGTGTGTCAGCCTCGTGAACATTGCCCAAGTGTCCAGCCTGTGTACTCTGGATAGATGTCCCAGACTGTGCACTTTGCACAGGTGTCTTAGCCTGTATATCTCCAACAAGTGTCCCAGTCTGTACACTTTTTATGGATATCCCCACTTGTGTATTTTGCATGGGTGTTCCAGCCTCATGTACTGCGCACTGGTCTCCCTGCCCATTCATTTTGCACAAGTGACTGACTTTGTGTAATTTGCACACATGCCTCAGTATGTCCACTTTGCACAAATGTCCCAGCCTCATCATGCACTTTGCACAGGTGACTCAGTCAATTTGTGCAGATGTCTCAGCCTCATGCAGTTTCCAGTGGTGTCCCAGTCTGTCCACTTTGCACAGGTGTCCCAGTCTGTCCACTTTGCACAAATGTGCCACCCTCATGAACATTGCAGAAGTGTCCGAGCCTGTATGCTGTGCACAGGTTTCCTAGCCCTAAGAGCTTAGCATGGGCATCCCAGCCAGTGTCTTTTGCAATGGAGTCCCTGCTTGTGCACTTTGCACAGGGGTTTCAGTCTCATACAGTTTGCACAGGTGTCTCGTATTGTTTATTTTTCACAGGGGTCCAAGCCTGTGCACTCTGAGAAGGTTTCCCAGCCTGTGCACTTTCCCAGGTTTCCCAGATTATACCCTTTGCACAGATGTCTCAGCCTCATGCACTTTGCACAGGAGACCCACTCTGTTCACTTTACACAGATGTCCCAGTCTGTCCACTTGGCGCAGATGTCCCAGCCTCATGCACTTTGCACAGGTGAACCAGTCAGTCCCTTCAGCACAGATCTCCCACCACATGCAATTTGCAGAGGTGTCCCAGCCTGCACAGTTCTCACAAGTGTCACAATCTGTGCACCCTGGAATGGTGTCCCAGCCTATGCACTGTGCACAGGTTTCCTAGCCCGGTGCACTTAGCATGGATTTCCCAGCCAGTTCCTTTCGTAATGATGTCCCAGCCTGTGCACTTTGCACAAGGGTTTCAGTCTCATGCTGTTTGCACAGGTATCCTATATTGTTTATTTTGCACAGTTGCCCTAGACTCCTTGTTTTCCACCGGTGTCACAGCCTCATATACTTTGGTGAGGTGTTCCAACCTGTACACTTTGTGCATGTGTCCCAGCCTCATGAACATTGCACAAGTGTCCAACCTGTGTACTCTGGACAGGTGTCCCAGCCTGTGCACTCTTCATGGGTGTCCCAGCCTGTGCGCTTTGCCCAGGTGTCTTAGCCTGCACATTTACAAGTGTCTCAGTTTGTGCACTTTTTATGGTGTCCCAGCATGTGTATTTTGCATGGGTGTTCCAGCCTCATGCTTTACGCACCAGTCTCCCAGCTTGTTCATTTTGCACAGGTGTTCCAGCCTGTGCACTTGGCACACATGACCCAGCCTCATGCACTTTGCAGAGGTGTCCCAGCCTGTACGCTTTACACAGGTGGTCCAGCCTCATACCCTTTGTAGAGGTGCCCCAGCCTGTATTCTTTGCACAGGAACATTTGTTGGTGCCCCAACCCTGTGCACTTCACATGGATGTCCCATCTGGTGCCCTTTGCAATGTTTTCCAACCTGTGCACTTTAGTCTGGTGTTTCCGCCTCACACACTTTGCACAGGTGTCCTAGACTCCTCATTTTGCACAGGTATTGAAGCTTGGGCACTTTGGAGAGGTGTTCCAGCCTGTGCACTTTATGCGTGTGCCCCAGTCTCATGAACACTGCCCAAGTTTCCAGCCTGTGTACTCGGGACAGGTGTCCCAGCCCGTGCTCTCTTCACAGGTGTTTCAGTCACATGCACTTTGCACAGGTGTCCTAGATTGTTCATTTTGCACAGGTGTTAAAGTGTGTGCACTTTATAAAAGTGGTCCTGCCTGTGCACTTTGTGCATGTGTCCCAGCCTCAAGAACATTGTCCAAGTGTCCAGCCTGTGTACTCTCAACAAGTGTCCCAGCCTGTGTTCTCTTCACCGGTGTCCCAGCCTGTGCACTTTGCACAGGTATCTTAGCCTGTACTTTTCTAACAAGTATCCCAGTCTGTACACTTCTTATGAGTGTCCCGACCTGTGTATTTTACAGGGGTGTTCAAGCCTCATGCCTTATGCACTGGTCTCCTTGCCTGTTCATTTTGCACAGGTGTCCCAACCTGTGCACTTTGCACACATGTCTCTGTCTATCCTCTTTACACAGAAGTCCCAGATTCATGCACTTTGCAGATGTGTCCCAGCCTGTACAGTTTTCATGAATGTCCCTATTTGTGCACTCTGTAATGGTGTGCCACCTGTGCACATTGCACTGGTGTCCCAGTCTGTCCACTTTGCACAGGTGTCCCAGCCACATGGACTTTGCAGAGGTGTCCCAGCCTGTACACTTTGCCCAGGTTTCCTAGCCCTGGACACTTAGCATGGCTTTCCCAGCTGATGCCTTTTGCAAATGATATCCCAGCCTGTGCACTTAGCACAGGGGTCTCAGTCTCATACAGTTTGCACAGGTGTCCTATATTGTTTATTTTTTCACAAGTGTCCACCCAAGCCTGTGCACTTTTTCAGGTGTTCCAGCCTGTGCACTTTGGAATGGTGTTCCAGCCTGTGCACTTTCTCAGGTGTCCCAGTCTGTACACTTTGCACGGGTGTCCCAATCACATGAACTTTACCCAGCTGTCCAACCTGTGTACTCTGGAGAGGTATCCCAGCCTGTGCATTCTTCATGGGTGTCCCAGCCTGTGTCCTTTGCATGGTGTCTTAGCCTGTATACTTTCAACAAGTGCCCCAGCCTGTACACTTTACACAGGTGTCACAGTCTCATGAGTTTTGCACAGGTCTCCCAGCCTTTACACTCTGCACAGGTGTTCTAGATTGTGTACTTTTTATGGATGTCCCAGCTCTCTGCATTTTGCACAGACGTGACAGCCTTGTGCACCTGAACAGGTGCCCTAGCCTGTACTCTTTGCAGAGATGTCCTAGCCCTGTGCACTCTGCATGGGAGTCCCAGTCTGTACCCTTTACACAGACGTGTCAACCTCATGCACTTTGCACAAGTGACCAGTCAGTTCATTTGCACAGATGTCCCAGCCTCATGCAGTTTCCATAGGTGTCCCTGTCTGTACACTTTGCTCAGTTTTCCCAGTCTATCCAGTTTACTCTCGTGTTCTTTTCTGTGCACTTTGCACAGATGTCCCAGCCCCATGCATTTTGCACAGGTGACTCAGTCAGTCCATTTGCAGAGATGTCCCAGCCTCATGCACTTTCCAGCGGTGTTCCAGACTGTACACTTTTCACAGACGTCCCAGTCTGTCAGCTTTGCACAGGTATCTCAGTCTGTTCACTTTGCACAGATGTTCCAGCCTCATGAATTTTGCAGATGTGTGCCAGCCTGTACAGTTTTCACGGGTGTCCCAACCTGTGCACTCTGTAATGATGTCCCAGCCTGTGTACTTTGCACATTTATCCCAGTCTGTCCACTTTGCACAAATGTCCCACCCTCATGAACATTGCAGAGGTGTCCCAGCCTGTATGCTGTGCCCAGTTTTCCTAGCCCTGAGCACTTAGCGTGCATTTCCCAGCCGGTAACTTTCGCAATGGTGTTCCAGCCGTGCAGTTTGCACAGTGGTTTCAGTCTCATAGTTTGCACAGGTGTCCTATGGTAATTATTTTGCACAGGTGTCCAAGCTTGTGCACTTTGGAAATGTTTCCCAGACAGTGCAATTTCCCAGCTGTCCTAAACTCTATACTTTGCACCGATGACCCAGTCACATGAACTTTGCCCAGTTGTCCAGCCTGTGTACTTTGGAGAAGTGTCCCAGCCTCTGCCCTTTGCACAGGTGTCTTAGTCTGTACAATTTCAAGAAGTGTCCCAGCCTGTACACTTTACACAGGTGTCCCAGACTCTTGCCCTTTTCAGAAGTGTCCCAGTCTGTACATTTTGCACAGGGACATTTGCTGGTGTTCCAAATATGTGCGCTTTGCATGGAAGTCCCAGCTGGTGCCTTTGTGATGGTTTTCCAGCGTGTGCACTTTGCACATGTGTCCCAGCCTCAAGAACATTGTGCAAGCGTCCAGCCTGTGTACTCTCGACAGGTGTCCCAGCCTGTGCTCTCTTCACCGGTGTCCCAGCCTGTGCAATATGCACAAATATCTTAGCCTGTACATTTCTAATAAGTGTTCCAGGCTGTATACTTCTTATGGGTGTCACAGCCTGTGTATTTTGCATGGGTGTTCCAGCCTCATGCACTATGCACTGGTCTCCCTGCCTGTTCATTTTGCTCAGGTGTCCCAGTCTATTCACTTTACACCGATGTTCCAGTTTGATGCACTTTGCACAGGTGACCCAGTCTGTCCTCTTTGCACAGATTTCCTAACCTCCTGTACTTTGGAGACATGTACCAACCTGTGCAGTTTTTACGGGTGTCCCAATCTGTGCCCTCTGTAACGATGTCCCAGCCTCATGCACTTCTTACAGGTGTCCAATCCTCATGCACTTTGCACTGGTTTCTCACCTTTTACATTCCGCACGGGTGTTCTAGTTTGTGTACTCTGTATGTGTGTCCCAGTCCTCTGTACTTTGCACACATGCTTCAGCCTCATGCAGCCGAACAGGTGCCTCAGCCTATACACTTTGCAGAGGTGTCCTAGCCCTGTGCACGCAACAAGCGTGTCCCAGCTCATGCATTTTGCAGTGCTATCCTAGTCTGTGCACTTTGGGGAGCTGTTCCTGTCCTGTGCACTTGGATGGGAGTCTCAATCTGTGCATTTTCACAGATGTTTCAGTTTCTTGCACTTTAAACAGGTGTCCCAAGCTGTACACTTTACAAAGGAGTCCCAGCATCGTGCACTTTAAGGGGTGTCCCAGCAGGGCCTTTGCACAGGTATCGTCCTGTGAATTTGCACATGTCCTAGGCTCTTCATTTTGCACCGGTGTCACAGCCTCACGTTCTTGGTGAGGTGTCCCAACCTGTGCACTTTGGGCTTGTGTTCCAGCCTGTGCACTTTGCACAGGTGTCTTGCCCTGGACTTTTCCAACATGTTTCCAGGTTGTTCATTTTTTATGTGTGTCCCAACCTGTGTATTTGGCATGAGTGTTCCAGCCTCGTGCATTATGCACTGGTCTCCCTGCCTGTTCATTCTGCACAGGTGTCCCAGCCTGTGCACTTTGCACACATGTCTCAGTCTATCCACTTTGCACAGATATCTCAGCTTCATGAACTTTGCAGAGGAGTCCCAGCCTGGGCACAGTGCACAGGTTTCCTAGCCCTGTGCACCTAGCATGGATTTCCCAGACGGTGACTTTTGCAATGGCGTCCCAGCTTGTGAACTTTGTACAGGGGTTTCAGTCTCATGCAGTTTGCACAAGTGTCCTACATTGTTTAATTTGCACAGGTGTCCAAGACTGTGCACTTTGGAAAGTTGTGCCAGCCTGTGCAGTTTCCCACGTGTCCCAGACTGTACACTTTGTACAGGTTTCCCAGTCACACAAACATTGGCTGTGTTCTGTGGAGAAATGTCCCAGCCTGTGCACTTTGCACAGGTGTCTTTGCCTGTGCATTTTCAACAAATGTCCCAGTATGTACAATTTACACAGGTGTCCCAGCCTCATGTACTTTGCACAAGTGTCCCAGCCTTTACACTCTGCACAGGTGTTCTAGTTTGTGCACTTTGCATGGGTGTCCCAGCGCTCTGCGTTTTGTACACATGCTGCAGGCTTGCTGTGCACCTGAACAGATGCCTTAGCCTGTGCACTTTGTAGAGCTGTCCTAGCCCTGTGCACTCTGCATGGGTGTCCCAGTCTATTGCCTTTGCTCAGGCGTGCCAGCCTTATGCAATTTGAAGGGGTGTCCTAGGGTGCATTTCCACAAGTATTCAGTCTTGTATATTGGCATATGTGTCCCTACCTCATGCACTTTGTGCAAGTGGCCCAGGCTGTCCACTTTGCGTGGGTGTCCCAGTCTGTCCACTTTGCACAGGTGTCCTAGTCTGTCCACTTTGCACAGATGTCCCAACCTCTTGCACTTTGGAGAGTTGTACCAGCCTGTGCAGATACCACGGATGCCCTAACCTGTGACCTCTGTAATCGTGTCCCAACCTCATGCACTTTTCACAGGTGTCCAATCCTCATGCACTTTGTGTCGTTTCTCAGCTCTTAAACTCTGAACAGGTGTTCTAGTTTGTGCTCTTTCTATGAGTGTCCCAGCCCTCTGCACTTTGCAAACATCCTTAAGCCTCATGCACCTGCACAGGTGCCTCAGCCTATACACTTTGCAGAGGTGTCCTAGCCCTGTGTCCACAACAAGGTGTCCCAGCTTGTGCACATCGCAATGCTGTCCTAGTCTGTGCACTTTGGAGAGGTGACCCTGTGCTGTGCACTTTGGATGGGAGTCTCAATCTGTGCATTATCACAGATGTTTCATTCTCTTGCACTTTGAACAGTTGTCCCAAGCTGTCCACTTTGCAAAGGTGTCCCAGCATCATGCACTTTAAAGGGGTGTCCTAGAAGTGCATTCGCACAAGTATCCTGTCCTGTGAATTTGCACATGTGTCCAAGCCTCATGAACATTGCCCAAGTGTCCAGCCTGTGTACTCTGGACAGGTGTCCCAGCCTGTGAACTTTGCCCAAGTGTCTTAGCCTGTAGATTTCCAACACTATCCCATTCTGTACACTTTGTATGGGTGTCCCAACCAGTGTGTTTTACATGGGTGTTCCAGCTTCATGCACTATTCACTGGTCTCCATGCCCATTCATTTTGCGCTGGTGTCCTAGCCTGATGCACTTTGCACCGGTACCCTAGTCTGTCCATTTTACACAGATGTCCCAGCCTCATGCACTTTGCACAGGTGTCCCACCTGTACACTTTGCACAGTTTTCCCAGTCTGTCCACTTTGCACGGATGTCTCAGCCTTATGAAATTTCAACAAGTGTCCCAGCCTGTACACTTTACACAGGCACACTTGTTGGTGTCCTAAACCCGTGTACTATGCATGAATGTCCCAGCTGGTGCCCTATGCAGTGGTTTCCCCATTTGTGCACTTTGCACAGGTGTCCTAGTCTGTCCACTTTGCACAGATGTCCCAGCCCCATGCACTTTGGATAGTTGTATGAGCCTTTGCAGTTTTCACAGGTGTCCCAATTTGTGCACTCTCTTAAAGTGCCCGGCTCCATGCACTTTCACAGGTGTCCTGCCTTTACACTCTGCACAGGTGTTCTAGTTGGTGCACTTTGTATGGGTGTCCCAGCCCTTTGCACTTCACACAGGTATGTCAGTCTTGTACACCTGAACAGGTGCCCCAGCCTGTACACTTTGCAGAGATGTCCCAACCTTGTGCACTTTGCACAGGTGTGCCAGCCTCATGTAGTTTGAAGGGGTGTCCCAGCAGTGCATTTGCACAGGTATCCTGGCCTGTGTGTTTGCACGTGTCTGAGCCTCATCAGTTTACACAGGTGTCCTACTCTTTCCACTTTGCACAGATGCCCCAGCGTCATGCACTTTGCCTGAGTGCCCCAGTCAGTCCACTTTGCACAGGTGTCCCAGGCTGTCCACTTTGCTCAGCCTCATGCACTTTTCACGAGTTGCCCAGTCTGTCC
>NW_004444036.1:8799678-8803674 GCF_000243295.1 Trichechus manatus latirostris
GGCGAGGTGTTCCAACCTGTACACTTTGTGCATGTGTCCCAGCCTCATGAACATTGCCCAAGTGTCCAGCCTGTGTACTCTGGACAGGTGTCCCAGCCTGTGCACTCTTCATGGGTGTCCCAGCCTGTGCGCTTTGCCCAGGTGTCTTAGCCTGCACATTTACAACAAGTGCCCCAATTTGTACACTTTTTATAGGTGTCTCAACCTGTGTATTTTGCATGGGTGTTCCAGCCTCACGCTTTATGCACAGGTCTCCCTGCCTGTTCATTTTGCACAGGTGTCCAGCCTGTACTCTTTCCACAGGGACACTTGTTGTCCCAACCCTGTGCACTTTGCATGGATGTCCCACCTGGTGCTCTTTGCACTGGTTTCCCAACCTGTGCAGTTTGCTCAGGTGTTTCATTCTCATGCACTTTGCACAGGTGTCCTAGACTGTTCATTCTGCACAGGTATTGAAGCTTGGGCACTTTGGAGAGGTGTTCCAGCCTGTGCCCTTTGCACTGGTATCACAGCCTGTGGACTTTGATGAGGTGTTCCAGCCTGTACCCTTTACGCATGTGTCCCAGCCCATGAACATTGCCCAAGTTTCCAGCCTGTGTACTCTGGACAGGTGTCCCAGCCTGTGCTCTCTTCACAGGAGTTTCAGCTGGTGCACTTGGCACAGGTGTCCTAGCCTCTACATTTCCAACAAGTGTCCTAGATTTACTCTTCTTATGAGCGTCCTAACCTGTGTACTTTGCATGGGTGTTCCAGCCTCATGCACTACGCGCTAGTCTTCCTGCCCGTTCACCTTGCACAGGTATCTCAGTCTGTCCACTTTGCACAGATGTTCCCACTTGATGCACTTTGCACAGGTTACCCAGTCTGTCCACTTCGTACGGATGACTCAGCCTCATGCACTTTGCACAGCTGAACCAGTCTGTCCTCTTTGCACAGATGTGCAACTGCTTCACTTTGGAGAGTTGTGCCAGCGTGTGCAGTTTTCACGGGTGTCCTAATTTGTGTCCTTTGTGAAGGTGTCCCAGCCACATGCACTCTTCACAGGTGTCCAATCCTAATGCACTTCGCACAAGTTTCCCAGCTTTTACACTCTGCACACGTGTTTTAGTTTGTGTCCTTTTTATGGGTGTCCCAGCCCTCTGCACGTTGCACACATGCTTCAGCTTCGTGCTCCAGAACACGTGCCTCAGCCTATACACTTTGCAGAGATGTCCTAGCCCTGTGCACGCAACAAGAGTGTCTCAGCTTGTGCACTTTGCAATGCTGTCCTAGTCTGTCCACTTTGCACAGATGTCCCGCCCTCATGAACTTCGCAGAGGTGTCCCAGCCTGTACACAGTGCACAAGTTTCCTCGCTCTGTGCACTTAGCATGGATTTCCCAGCCGGTGCCTTTTGCAATGATTTTCCAGCCTTTGCACTTTGCACAGGGGTTTTGGTCTCATACACTTTGCACAGGTGTCCTAGACTGTTTATTTTGTGTGGGTGTCACAGCCTCATGCATTTGGTGAGGCATCCCAGCCTGCGCACTTTGCTTGTGTCCCAGCCTCATGAACATTGCCCAAGTTTACAGCCTGTTTACTCTGGACAGGTGTCTCAGCCCATACTTTCCCAACAAGTTTCCCAGTTTTACATTTGTTACGGGTGTCCCAACCTGTATATTTTGCACAGGTGTTCCAGCCTCATGCATTATGCTCTCGTCTGCCTGTCTGTTCATTTTGCACAGGTGTCCCAGCCTGTGCGCTTTGTACACATGTCTCAATCTGTGCACTTTGCACAGATGTCCCAGCCTCTTGCACTTTGTAGATGTGTCCCAGCCTGTGCAGTTTTCAGGGGTGTCCCTGTCTCTGCACTCTGTAATGACGTCCCAGCCTGTGCACTTTGCACAGGTGTCCCAGTCTGTCCACTTTGCACAGATGTCCCAGCCTCATGAACTTTGCAGAGGTGTCCCAGCCTGGACACAGTGCCCTGGTTTCCTAACCATGTGCCTTTAGCACGCATTTCCCAGCCGGTGCCTTTTGCAATGGTGTTCCAGCCTGTGCACATTCCCAGGTGTCCCAGACTGCACTTGGCATGGGTGTCCCAGACTGCACTTGGCATGGGTGTCCCAGTCACATGAACTTTGCCCAGTTGTCCAGCTTGTGTACTCTGGAGAGGTGTCCCAACCTGTGCACTCTTCACGGATGTCCCAGCCCGTGCCCTTTGCACAGGTGTCTTTGCCTGTACATTTTCAAGAAGTGTCCCAGCCTGTGCAATTTACACAGGTGTCACAGCCTCATGCACTTTGCAGAGGTGTTCCACCCTGTACACTTTGTGCATGTGTCCCAGCCTCAAGAACATTGCACAAGTCTCCAGCCTGCGTACTTTGGACAGGTGTCCCAGCCTGTCCACTCTTCAATGGTGTTCCAGCGTGTGCACTCTTCACGATATCCTAGCCTGTGCCCTTTGCACAGGTGTCTTAGCCTGTACACTTTACACACGTGTCACAGCCTCATGCGTTTTGCTCTGGTCTCCCAGCCTTTACACTCTGCACAGGTGTTCTAGATTGTGCGCTTTGTGTGGGTGTCCCAGTTCTCTGCATTCTGCACAGATGGGACAGCCTTGTGCACCTGAACAGGTGTCCCAGCCCGCATACTTTGCAGAGACGTCTTATCCTTGTGCACTGTGCGTGAGTGTTCCAGCCTCATGCACTGTGCGCCAGTCTCCCTGCCCATTTATTTTGCACTGTTGTCAGAGTCTGCAAGCTTTGCATACATGTATCAGTCTGCCCACTTTGCACAGATGCCCAAGCTTCATACACTTTGTATAGGTGACCCAGTCAGTTCATTTGCACAGATATCCCAGCCTCATGCAGTTTGCACAGATGACCCAATCAGTCAATTTTCAGAGATGTCGCAGTCTCCTGCACTTTCCAGGGTGTTCCAAACTGTTCACTTCTCACAGATTTCCCAGTCTGTCCACTTTGCACTGGTGTTCCAATCTGTTCACTCCACACAGACGTCCCAGCCTCATGCACTTTGCAGATGTGTCTCAGCCTGTACAGTTTTCATGGGTGTCCCTATCTGTGTGCTCTGTAACGGTGTCCCAGCCTGTGTACTTTGCACAGGTGTCCCAGTCTGTCCACTTTGCACAAATGTCCCACCCTCATGAACTTTGCAGAAGTGTCCCAGCCTGTATGCTGTGCCCAGGTTTCCTAGCCCTGAGAACTTAGCATGGGCATCCCAGCCAGTGTCTTTTGCAATGGTGTCCCTGCTTGTGCACTTTGCACAGGGGTTTCAGTCTCATACAGTTTGCACAGGTGTCCTATATTGTTTATTTGTCACTGGGGTCCAAGCTTGTGCACTCTGAAAAGGTTTCCAAGCCTGTGCACTTTCCCAGGTGTCCTAGACTGTACACTTTGCACGGGTGATGCAGTCACATGAACTTTGCACATCTGTCCAGCTTGTGTACTCTGGAGAAGTGTCCCAGCTTGTGCCCTTTGCAAATGTGTCCCAGCCTCTTGCCCTTTGCAGAAGTGTCCCAGCCTGTACACTTTGCACAAGGACACTTGTTGGTGTCCCAAACCTGTGCACTTTGCGTGGATGTTCCAGTTGGTGCCTTTTCAATAGTTTTCCAGCCCGTGCACTTTGCACAAGTGTTACAGTCTCAGGCAATTTGCACAGGTGTCCCAGACTGTTCATTTTGTGCAAGTGTTGAAGTGTGAGCACTTTGGAGAGGTGTCCCAACCTGGGCACTTTGCCATGTGTCCCAGCCTCAAGAATATTGCCCAAGTGTCCAGCCTGTGTACTCTTGATAGTTGTCTCAGCTTGTGCTCTCTTCACCGGTGTCCCAGCCTGTGCAATATGCACAGGTATCTTAGCCTGTACATTTCTAACAAGAGTCCCAGTCTGTACACTTCTTATGGGTGTCCCAACCTGTGTATTTTGCATGGATGTTCCAGCCTCATGCACAGTGCACTGGTCTCCCTGCCTGTTCATTTTTTTTTTATTGTACTTCAGG
>NW_004444036.1:8804281-8813063 GCF_000243295.1 Trichechus manatus latirostris
GTTAGAATTATGCTCTACATCCTTCTCCAGCTCTGTCCAGAACCCTCTGTTGTGATCCTGGTCAGAGCAGTGAGCGGTGGTAGCCGGGCACCATCTAGCTGTACTGGACTCAGTCCGGTGGAGGCCTTGGTGTCTGTGGACAGTTAGTCCTTAGGACCAATCTTTTCCTTGTATCTTGTTCTCTTCCTTCTCCCTTGCTCCCGAAGGGATGAGACCAGTGGAGTATCTTAGATGGCCGCTCACACCTGCCTGTTCATTTTGCACAGGTGACCCAGTCTGTCCACTTAGCACAGATGACTCAGCCTCATGAACTTTGCACAGGTGAACCAGTCTGTCCTTTTTGCACACAGGTCCCAACCTCTTCACTGTGGAGAGATGTACCAGCCTATGCAGTTTTCATATGTGTCCCATTCTGTGCCCTTTGTAATGGTGTCCCAGCCACATGCATTCTTCACAGATGTCCAATCCTCATGCGCTTTGCACCAGTTTCTCAACTTTGACACTCTGCACAGATGTTCGGTTTGTGTACTCTGCACGTGTGTCCCAGCCCTCTGCAATTTGCACACATGCTTCAGCCTCGTGCACCTAAACAGGTTCCTCAGCTTATACACTTTGCAGAAGTGTCCTAGCCTTGTGCATGCAACAAGGGTGTCCCAGCTTGTGCACTTTGCAATGCTGTCCTAGTCTGTGCACTTTAGGGAGGTGTCCCTGTCCTGTGCACTTTGAAAGGGAGTTCCAATCTGCATTTTCACAGATGTTTCGGTCTCTTGCACTTTGAAACAGGTGTCCCAAGCTGTACACTTTGCTACAGTATCCCATGATCATTCACTTTAAAGGGGTGTCCCAGCAGTGCATTTGCGCAAGTATCCTGTCCTGTGACTACACGTGTGTTGCAACTTCATGAACTTTGCAGAGATGTAACAGCCTGTACACTTTTCACAGATTTCCCAGTCTGTTCACTTTGCACAGATATCTCAGCCTCATGAACTTTGCAGAGGTGTTCAAGCCTGTACAGTTTGCACTGGTTACCTAGCCCTGTGCACTTAGCATGGATTTCCAGACGGTGCCTTTTGCAATGATTTCCCAGCCTGTGCACTTTGCACAAGTGTTTTGGTCTCATACACTTTGCACATGTGTCCTAGACTGTTCGTTTTGTACCGAAGTCACAACCTCATGCACTTGGTGAGGTGTTCCAACCTGTACACTTTGCACTTGTGTCCCAGCCTGTGCACTTTGCACAGGTGTCTTAGTCTGTACTTTTCCAACAAGCTTCCCAGGTTGTACACTTTTTATGTGTGTTGCAACCTGTGTATTTGGCATGAATGTTCCAGCCTCATGCCTTATGCACTGGTCTCCCTGCCTGTTCATTTTGCACAGGTGTCCCAGCCTGTGCACTTTGCACACAGTCTCAGTCTGTCCAGTTTGCACAAATGTCCTAGCCTCATGCACTTTGCGGATGTCTCTCAGCCTGACAGTTTTCACGGGTGTCCCTATCTGTGCACTTTGTAACAGTTTCCCAGCCTGTGCTCATTGCACCGGTGTCCCAGACTTTCCACTTTGCACAGATGTCTCAGCTTCATGAACTTTGCAGAGGTGTCCCAGCCTGGACACAGTGCCCTGGTTTCCTAGCGCTGTGCACTTAGCATGGATTTCCCAGCCGGTGCCTTTTGCAGTGGTGTCTCAGCCTGTGCACTTTGCACAGGGGTTTCAGTCTCATACAGTTTGCACAGGTGTCCTAATTGTTTAATTTACACAGAAGTCCAAACCTGTGCACTTTGGCAAGTTGTCCCAGCCTGTGGACTTTCCCAGGTGTCCCAGACTGTACACTTTGACAGGTGTCTTTGCCTGTACAATTTCAACAAGTGTCCCAGCATGTACACTTTACACAGATGTCACAGCCTCATGTAATTTACACAAGAGTCCCAGCCTTCACACTCTGCACAGGTGTTCTAGCTTGTGCACTTTGTATGGGTATCCCAGCGCTCTGCATTTTGCACATATGCTTCAGCTTTGTGCACCTAAACAGGTGCCCCAGGCTGTACACTTTGCAGAGATGTCCTAGCCCTGTGGGCTCTGCATGGATTTCCCAATCTGTAGCCTTTGCTCAAGCACGCCAGCTTTATGCAATTTGAAGGGGTGTCCTAGGGTGCATTTCCACAAGTATTCAGGCTTGTGTATTTACATATGTATCCCTACCTCATGCACTTTGTACAAGCGACCCAGTCTGTCCACTTTGCACGGGTGTCCCAGTCTGTCCACTTTGCATGGGTGTCCCAGTCTGTCCACTTTGCACAGATGTCCCAACCTCTTGCACTTTGGAGAGTTGTACCAGCCTGTGCAGATACCATGGGTGTCCTAATCTGTGACCTCTGTAATGGTGTCCCAACCTCATGCACTTTTCACAGGTGTCCAGTCCTCATGCACTTTGCATTGGTTTCTCAGCTCTTAAACTCTGCACAGGTGTTCTAGTTTGTGCCCTTTTTATGGGTGTCCCAGCCCTCTGCCCTTTGCAGACATCCTAAGGCCTTGTGCACGTGAACAGGTGCCTCAGCCTATACCCTTTGCCGAGGTGTATGAGCCCTGGTTCATGCAATAAGTATGTCTCAGCTTGTGCACTTTGCAATGCTGTCCTAGTGTGTGTACTTTAGAGAGGTGTCCCTGTCCTGGACACTTTGGATGTGAGTCCCAATCTGTGCATTTTCACAGATGTTTCATTCTCTTGCACTTTGAACAGGTGTCCAAGCTGTATGCTTTGCAAAGGTGTCCCAGCAGTGCATTTGCACAGGTATCCTGTCCTGTGAATTTGCACGTGTCACAGCTCATGAACATTGCCCAAGTGTCCAACATGTGTACTCTGTACAGGTATCCTAGCCTGCGAACTTTGCACAAGTGTCTTAGCTTGTACATTTCCAGCACGGTCCCATTCTGTACACTTGTTATGGGTGTCCCAACCAGTGTATTTTGCATGGATGTTCCAGCTTCATACACTATTCGTTGGTCTCCCTGCCTGTTCATTTTCCACAGATGTCCTAGCCTAATGCACTTTGTGCTGGTATCCCAGTCTGTCCATTTTGCACAGATGTTACAGCTTATGCACTTTGCACAGATGCCTCAGCCTGTACACTTATGCACAGTTTTCCCAGTCTGTCCACTTTGCACAGAAGTCTCAGCCTCATTAACTTTGCAGAAGTGTCCCAACTTGTGCACATTGCCCAGGTTTCCTAGCCCTGTGCACTTAGTATGGATTTGCCAGCTATTGCTTTTTGCAATGGTGTCCCAGCCTTGCACTTTGCACAAGGGTTTCATTACCATGCAGTTTGCACAGGTGTCCTATATTGTTTATTTTTCCCTGGTGTCCAAGACTGTGCACTTTGGAAAGGTTTCCCAGCCTGTGCTCTTTCCCAGGTGTCCTAAACTGTACACTTAGCACTGGTGTCCCAGTCACATGAACTTTGCCCAACTGTCCAGCCTGTGGAGAAGTGTCCCAGCCTGTGCACTTTGCACAGTTACCTTAGCCTGTATATTTCTAACAAGTGTCCCAGTCTGTACACTTCTTATGGGTGTTTCAACCTGTGTATTTTGCATGGGTGTTCCAGCCTCATGCCCTATGCACTGGTCTCCCTGCCCGTTCATTTAACATAGGTGTCCCAGTCTGATCACTTTGCACAGGTGTCCCAGTCTGTCCACTTTGCACAGATGTGTCAGCCTCGTGAACTTTGCAGAGGTGTCCCAGCCTGTACACTTAGCAAAGTTTACCTAGCCCTCTGCACTTAGCATGGATTTCCTAGATGGTGCCTGTCATGGATTGAGTTTGTGTCCCCCAAAAATATCTGTCAGCTTGGCTGGGTCATGATTCCCCGTGTTGTATGATTGTGTAATCTGATGTGATTTCCTTATGTGTTGTAAATTCTATCACCGTGATGAGGTTATACTGATGAGGTTGAAAAGATTAGTGTCTCAATGCAATCTCTTTTGAGATGTAAAGGAGAGAAGCGAGCAGAGACACATGGGAGCCTCATACCACCAAGAAAGCAGTGCCAGGAGCAGAGCACATCCTTTGGACCTGAGGTTCCTGCGCTGAGATGCTCCCAGACCAAGGGAAGACTGATGCATCAGAAGGACCTTTCTCCAGAGCCGACAGAGAGAGAACGCCTTCTCCTGGAGCTGATGCCCTGAATTTGGACTTTTAGCCTACTGGACTGTGAGAGAATAAACTTCTCTTTGCTAAATCCATCCACTTGTGGTACTTCTGTTGGAGCAGCACCAGATGACTGAGACAGTGCCTTTTGCAATGTTTTCCCAGTCTGTGCAAGTTGCCCGGGTGTTTTGGTCTCATGCACTTTACACAGGTGTCCTAGACTTCTCGTTTTGCATCAAAGTCACAGCCTTACACACTCTGGTGAGGTTTTCCAGCCTGTACACTTTGTGCATGTGTCCCAGCCTCATAAACATTGCTCAAGTGTCCAGCCTGTGTACTCTAGACAGATGTCCCAACCTGTGTAATTTGCCTAGGTTTCCTAGCCCTGCGCACTTAGCATGGATTTCTCAGCTCCTGCCTTTTGCAATGGTTTCCCAGCCTTACACTTTGCACAGGTGTCCCAGTCACATGAACTTTGCCCAATTGTCCTGCCTGTGTACTCTGGAGAGGTGTCCCAGCCAGTGTACTCTTCACCGGTGTGCCAGCCTGTGATCTTTGCACAGATATCTTAGCCTGTACATTTCCAACAAGTGTCCCAGTTTGTATACTTTTTATGGGTGTCACAACCTGTGTATTTTGCATGGGTGTTCAGCCTCATGCACTATGCGCTGGACACTCTGTGGGTTGATTTTGCACAGGTGTCCCAGTCTGTGTATTTTACACACATGTCTCAGTCTTTCCACTTCGCACAGACGTCCGACTCATGCACTTTGCAGAAGTATCCCACCCTGTACATTTTCACAGCTGTCCCATTATGTGTACCCTGCAACAGTTTCACAGTCTGTGCAATTTGCACAGGTTTTCCAGTCTTTTCACTTTACACAGGTGTCCTAGTCTGTCCACTTTGCACAGATGTCCCAGCCTCGTGCACTTTGGATAGTTTGTATGAGCCTGTGCAATTTTCACAGGTGTCCCAATTTCTGCACTCTGTCACAGTTCCCAGCCCCATGCACTTTGCACAGGTGTCCCAGCCTTTACATTCTGCGCAGGTGTTTTAGTCTGTGCACTGTGTATGGGTGTCCCAGCCCTCTGCACTTTGCACAGATGTGCCAGCCTTGTGCGCCTGAACAGGTGCCCCAGCCTGTACCCTTTGCAGAGATGTCCCAACTTGGTGCACTCTGCATGGATGTCCCAGTCTGTACCCTTTGCACAGGCCTGCCAGCCTTAAGCACTTTGAAGGTGTGTCCCAGCAGTGCATTTGCACAGGTATCCTGGCCTGTGCATTTGCACATGTGTCCGAGCCTCTTGCACTGTGCACAGGTCCTACTCTCTCCACATTGCACAGATGTCCCAGCCTCATGCACATTGTTCAGGTGACCCAATCTGTCCTCTTTGCACAGAAGCCCTAACTTCATGCACTTTGCATGAGTACCCCAGTCAGTCCACTTTGTACAGGTGTCCCAGGCTGTCCAATTTGCACAGGTGTCCTAGTCTGTCTACTTTGCGCAGATGTCCCAGCCTCATGCACTTTGCACCGGTGCCCCAGTCTGTACGGTTTTCACGGATGTCCCAATCTCTTGCACTTTGGAGAGGTGTACAATCTTATGCAGTTTTCACAAGTGTCCCAATCTGTGCCCTTTATAATGGTGTCCTAGCCTCATGTAATTTGCACAGGTGTCCAATCCTCATACACTTTGCACAGGTTTCTCAGCTTTTACACTCTGCACAGGTGTTCTAGTTTGCGCATTTGGTATGGGTGTCCCAGCCCTCTGCACTTTGCACGCGTGCTTCATCCTCGTGCATCGCAACAGGTGCCTCAGCCTATACACTTTGCAGAGGTGTCATAGCCCTGTGCACACAACAAGGGTGTAAAAGTTTTTGCATGTTCCAATGCGGTCCTAGTCTGGTCACTTTGGAGAGGTGTGCCTGTGCTGTGCTCTTTGCATGGGAGTCTCAATCTGTGCATTTTGACAGATGTTTCAGTCTCTTGCACTTTGAACAGGTGTCCCAAGCTGTACACTTTACGAAGGTGTTCAGGCATCATGCACTTTGAAGGGGTGTCCTGGGAGTGCATTTGCACAAGTATCCTGTCCTGTGAATTTTCACATGTGTGCCAGCCTCATGAACATTGCCCAAGTGTCCAGCCTGTGTACTCTGGACAGGTGTCTTAGCCCATACACTTTGCACAGGTGTCTTAGCCTGTACTCTTTCTACGGGTATCTTCACCTGTATATTTTGCATGGGTGTTCCAGCTTCATGCACTGTGCAGTGGTCTCCCTGCCCGTTCATTTTGCACAGGTGTCAGAGTCTGTGCAATTTGCACACATACCTCAGTCTGTCCACTTTGCACAAATGTCCCTGCCTCATCATGAACTTTGCACAGGTGACTCAGTCCGTTTGTGCAGATGTCTCAGCCTCATGCAGTTTCCAGTGGTGTCCCAGTCTGTCCACTTTGCACAGGTGTCTCACCCTCGTGAACTTTGGGGAGGTGTCCCAGCCTGTACACTGCACACAGGTTTCCTAGCCCTGTGCACTTAGCATGGATTTCCCAGTCAGGGCCTTTTGCCATGGTTTCCCAGCCTGTGCACTTTGCCCAGTGGTTTCAGTCTCATACAGTTTGCACAGGTGTCTCGTACTGTTTATTTTTCACAGGTGTCCAAGCCTGTGCACTCTGAAAAGGTTTCCCAGCCTGTGCACTTTCCCAGGTTTCCCAGATTATACACTTTGCACAGATGTCTCAGCCTCATGCACTTTGCACAGGAGACCCACTCTGTCCACTTTACACAGATGTCCCAGTCTGTCCACTTGGCGCAGATGTCCCAGCCTCATGCACTTTGCACAGGAGAACCAGCCAGTCCATTCAGCACAGATCTCCCAGCCACATGCAATTTGCAGAGGTGTCCCAGCCTGCACAGTTCTCACGCGTGTCACAATCTGTGCACCCTGGAATGGTGTCCCAGCTTGTGCACTTTGCACAGGTGTTTCAGTGTCATCCATTTTGCACAGGTGCCCTAGACTGCTCGTTTTCCACCGGTGTCACAGCCTCATATACTTTGGCGAGGTGTTCCAACCTGTACACTTTGTGCATGTGTCCCAGCCTCATGAACATTGCACAAGTGTCCAGCCTGTGTACTCTGGACAGGTGTCCCAGCCTGTGCACTCTTCATGGGTGTCCCAGCCTGTGTGCTTTGCCCAGGTGTCTTAGCCTGCACATTTACAACAAGTGCCCCAATTTGTACACTTTTTATAGGTGTCCAAACCTGTGTATTTTGCATGGGTGTTCCAGCCTCATCTTTTATGCACCGGTCTCCCTGCCTGTTCATTTTGCACAGGTGTTCCAGCCTGTGCACGTTTCACAGATATTCCATCCTCATGATCTTTGCACAGGTGATTGTGTCTGTCCACTTTTCACAAATGCCCCAGCCTCATTCACTTTGCACAGGTGACCCAGTTTGTCCACTTTTACCAGGTGTCCTAGTCTGTCCACTCTGGACAGATTATCTCAACAACCTCTTGCAATTTGGAGAGTTGTACCAGCCTGTGCAGTTTTCACGGGTGTCCCAATCTGTGCCCTTTGTAACGGTGACCCAGCCACATGCACATTTCACAGGTGTTGAAGTGTGAGCACTTTGGTGAGGTGTTCCAGCCGGTGCACTTTGCACATGTGTCCTAGCCTCAAGAACATTGCCCAAGTGTCCAGCCTGAGTACTCTCGACAGGTGTCCCAGCCTGTGCTCTCTTCACCAGTGTCCCAGCTTGTGCACTTTGCACAGGTGTCTTAGCCTGTATATTTCCAACAAGTGTCCCAGTCTGTACACTTCTTATGGATGTCCCAACCTGTGTATTTTGCATTGGTGTTCGAGCCTCATGCCCTATGCACTAATCTCCATGCCTGTTCATTTTCCACAGGCATCCCAGCCTGTGCACTTTGCACACATATCTCGATCTATCCACTTCACACAGATGTCCCAGCCTCATGCACTTTGCAGATGTGTACCAGCCTGTACAGTTTTCATGTGTGCCCTATCTGTGCACCCTGTAAAAGCGTTCCAGTCTGTCCACTTTGCACTGGTGTCCCAGGCTGTCCACTTTGCACAGATGTCTCAGCCTCATGAACTTTGCAGAGGTGTCCCAGCTTGTACACTGTGCACAGGTTACCTAGCTCTGTGTACTTAGCATGGATTTCCCAGCCTGTGCCTTTTGCAGTGATGTCCCAGCCTGTGCACTTTGTACAGGGGTTTCGGTCACATGCAGTTTGCACAGATGTCCTATATTGTTTCTTTTCCACAGGTGTCCAACCTGTGCACTTCGGAAAGATGTCCCAACCTGTGCACTTTCCCAGGTTTCCCAGTCTGTCCACTTTGCACAGATGTCTCAGCCTCATGAACTTTACAGAGGTGTCCCAGTCTGTGCACTTTGTAATGGTGTTCCAGCCTGTGCACTTTCTCAGGTGTACCAGTCTGTACACTTTGCACGGGTGACCCAGTCGTATGAAATTTGCCCAATTGTCCAAGCTGTGTACTCTGGAGAGGTGTCCCAGCCTGTGCACTCTTTTCTTCTTTTTAACACATGTTGTTTTATGACATTGGTTAACAACCCCACAACATGTCAACCCTCTAACTTCTCAACCTCTTTTTTTTTTTTT